>NC_142794.1:1827286-1924877 GCF_049724085.1 Artemia sp. Qi Xiang Cuo | reverse complement strand
GGGGGATTAGTTTCCCTCAAATCACTTTTGACTGTTATAAAGGGCATCAGCCCCTTCTAATTTCTATCTAATGGGCCTTTTTCAAAGTTTCTACAACAACTCCTCTGATATAAAGTGTCCTGATATCAACACCGACTACAACAAAAAAATAATCCATTATACGCACATCAATCTTTACTTTAAAAATGTCAAGTTTTCCAATCATTGTTGACTATTAGAAAGGGCACTAGGCTTTTCGAATTCCAATCGAATGAGCCTTTTTCGAGTTTCTACGACAACACTTTCTATTAACACCTTATATAGCCCCATGGAATAAATTACAACTCGTACCCTAAGGGCTGTGGAGGTGGTTGTCTTCCTCTAAAACCTAGTTTCCAGAATTTTCAACTTCGTGGCACAAAATGGCTATCTCAAAATTTTTATTGGATGTATCTGAAAAAAGTATGGCCGTGGGAGGGGCGTTAGCCTTTCTTCATTCGCTTTCAACAACTAAAAAAAGACCAAAGCCATTTCAATTTTCAATAAAATGAACCCTTTTTAAGCTTCTATGACGAAGCTTTCAATAAAAACCTCATACACACCCAGGGGATAGCCTAAAATCGTCGCCCTGAAGGCTGGGTGGGGGGGGGGTTGTCATCGTTAAAGACATAATTTCCATAACTTTCTACTACGTTGAACAAAATGGATATCTGAAAATTTTGATTGGATGTGTTTGGGGGAATGGTGGGCGTGAGAGAGGGGTTAGTTACCGTCCAATCACTTTCAACTATTAAAAAGGGCACTATCCCTCTCAATTTCCAATTGAATGAGCCCCTTTTGAAGTTTTTACGACAACTCTATCATTAAAAACCTTATATGCCCCCTGGGCATAACTTACAACCTTTTCCCCGGGGAGTCTCAGGGATTTTTCACCTTTATTGTATTTTTTCAAGAGTTTTACAATATGTTCAACAACACAACTAGCTATAAGCAGTTCTTACACGGTTTAGGGAATATTGTGGCTAAAATAGGGAGGTCATTCCCTCTCAAATTAACTTCGATAATTGAAATTTGCACTATCAAATTCCAATCAAATAAGACCCTTTTAACATTTCTTCAACAACTTTCTATAGAAACCTTATATGCCCCCAAGGCACAAATTACAACCCTTGCACTGAAAGCTCTGATTGGGTTTTCATCTTAAAAGACCTAATTTCCAGAACTTTGGACTATGTTGAACAAAATGGATATCTCAAAATTTCGATTGGATGTGTTTGGGGAAATGGTGGGCGTGAGAGGGGGGGGTAGTTGCCCATTTCAATAAAAAACCTTATATGCCCCCAGGGCATAACTTATAACCCTTGCCCTGAAGACTATGGAGAGTGTCCTGCTCAAAGGTATAATTTACTGAACTTTAAACTTCGTGGAACAAAATGGCTATCAAGAAATTTTGATCAGGAATTTTTGGGAAAATGGTTGGCATGGAAGGGGTGTTTGTTGCCTTCCAATCACCTTCGACTATTAAAAAGGGCACTAGCCAGTTCAATTTCCAATCGAATGAGTCATTTTTTGAGTTTCTACGACGGCGCATTCAGTAAAAGCCTTATATGCCCCCAGGGCATAACTTACAACCCTTGCCCTGAGGGCTGTGGGGGAGTGTCGTCCTCAAAAACATAATTTCTATCTGGAAATCTACAACACTGAATAAAATGGCTATCTAAAAATTTTGATTGGATGTGTTTGGGGAAAAGGTGGGTGTGTGAGGGGGGCTAGTTGCCCTCCAATCATTTTCGACTATTAGAAAGGGCACTAGCCCTTTGAATTTCTAATCGAATGAGCCTTTTTTGAAGTTTCTACAACAACGACTTCTATAAAAATCTTATATGCCCCCAGGGCATAACTTATAACCCTTGCTCTGAAGACTGTGGGGAGTGTCCTGCTCAAAGGTATAATTTCCGGAACTTTGACTGCGTGGAACAAAATGGCTATCTCAAAATTTTGATTGGATTTGTTTGGGGAAATGGTGGGCGTGGAAGGGTTGTTAGTTGCCGTCCAATTACTTTCGATTATTAAAAAGGGGACAAGCAATTTCAATTTCTAATCAAATGAGCCCTTTTTGAAGTTTCTACGACAACGCTTTCTATAAAAACTGTATAGGCCCCCACGACAAAGCTTACCGCCCACGGCCTTAGGGTTATGTGGGGGTTGTCATCCTCAAAAACCTAGTTACCAGAAATTAAAACTGTGTTGAACAAAATGGCTTTCTCAAAAATTTTGATTGGATGTTTTTGGAGTAATGATGGGCCTGTGGGGGGGGGGGCTCAGTTGCCCTCAAATCACTTTCGACTATTAAAAAGGGTACTATCCCTTTGATTTCCAATCGAATGAACCTATTTTAAAGTTTATATGGCAACGCCTTCTATATAGACTTATATGCCCCCGGGGCATAAATTATAACTCTTTCCCTGAGGGTTTTGAGGGATTCTTCTTTTCAAAAACATGTTATCTATTTTAGAATCATCGACGCTGAATAAAATGGATGTCTCCAACTTTTGAGTGGATGTGTTTTGGGGAATGACTGGGCGTGGGGGGGGGGGGCTAGTTGCCCTCCAATCACTTTTGACTATTAAAAAGGGCACTAGCCCTTTGAATCTCCAATCGGATGAGCATGTTTTGAAGTTTCTGCGACAACGCCTTCTATAAAAACTTTATATGCTCCCAGGGCATAACTTAAAACCATTGCCCTGAAGGTTGTGGGGGACTGTCCTCCTCATAAACATATTTTATATCTGAAAACCAACTACGCTGAACACAATGGCTATCTCAAAATTTTGATTGGATGTTTTTGGGGTAAGGATGGGCGTGGGGGGGCTATTTGCCCCCCCCCCTCCCCTTACCCCTTTAGGAAACATCCTCCACGGAAAAATTCTCTCGAGTAACCCCCTCCTCCAGTTCTCCCACCAGAAAAAAATCCTTCCTGAAAATGTCTGTATACTTCCCAATAACCAATAGGCCTACTATATGTAAACAATGGGCAAAGTTTATAACTTGCAGCCCTTCCCCTGGGAACTGGGGGGGGGGGGGGGCTTAAGTCATCCTAAAAGACATATTTATTTGATTTTCGACTATGCTGAACAAAATGGCTATCTCAAAATTTTAATTCGGTGACTTCTGGAAAAAAATGAGCGTGGAAGGGGGCAAAGTTGCCCTCCAATTTTTTTGGTCACTTAAAAAGGGCACTAGAACTTTTAATTACCATTCAAATGGGCCCTCTTATGATATTCTAGGACTAATGGATCGATGTGATCACCCATAAAAAAACGACAACAAACAAACAAATAAACACGCATCCGTGATCTTTCCTCTGACAAAAATACAAAATTCCACATTTTTGCAGATAGGAGCTTGAAACTTCTACAGTAGGATTCTCTGATACGCTGAATCCGATGGTGTGATTTTCATCAAAGTACTGTGATTTTTAGGAAAATAAGGCAAATTTTCTTAGGCGCATAACTTTTGATGGGTAAGACTAAACTTGATGAAAATTATATACTTGAAATCAGCATAAAAATTTGATTTATTTGACGCATCTATTGACATCAAAATTCTGTTTTTTGGAGTTCTGGTTACTATTGAGCTGGGTCGCTCCTTACTTACAGTTCGTTACCATGAACTGTTTGATTGGCTGACATTATATCTTGCGTTTAAGTTGCGTTTAAGTTTGCGTCTAGTTGTAGAGAATTTGGGTTGTCCATTACGTAGAGATATTCGCACGCGTAACCGGTTTTAATGGTCACCATTCGATTCTGCCTATATTTCGCCAACTTTAACTAATAAAAGGTTCATACGTTATTTCAACGGTTTGGGTTGGTTTTCAGGCCCCCCCCCCCTGCTGAGATTTGTGTGGCCTAACTATACATTTTATGATACTAACTACCGATTACATAGAATATAATATGGAAAACTTGATCACAAATAAAAAAAAGAATAAGTATTTACTTGCTAAGCACATTTTTAATAATTCTAAATTTTTTTATGGAATCATTTTATGTTGTTTATTTTTTATGCCTCACTTTCGAGGATTATCTCAGCGATTGATTGAATTCTTCTTTTATGTCTCGTTTACTAAGTTCTATTGGTTGACTCAGCGGTTAGTAATTCAATTTAACTTAGGTTAGGAAATCACTTATGCAGTTTAATCATTAAACTATATAAGTGTTTTCCTAACATAAGACATTAAAGTCTAATGTCTTCTAATTTTTATAATAAATATAATACATGATTTTTAGCAGTCGGGATGAATGTGACGCTATAATGATTTAAAACTAGTGTATTTTTCGTACTTTTGTTACCCCCTGTGAAAATTTCCTAGCCTTGGCAGAATTTTGGCTATCGACAGATACTACTTACTGATATTAACGAATATGGTTGAATAAAATTTATTATAAACAGAAAATAATATACGTTCACTTGCTAAACACAATTTTATTGAGTCAAAATAATGTTGTGTAATTTCTCTGGTCCGCTTAATAAGGTTTTGCTGATTGATTCAGTGGTTGATAATACAATTTAGCTTATTCTCAGGGGCCTTTGACGCAGCAACCTAACTATTGAAATGAATTAAATCATTTTTCATCTGAACTGAATTCTAATTGTTTTAGTTTCAACAAGTATGTAACCCAAGAGGTCAATATTAGGTAAGATTTGTTTGTTGTTATCTTTTTTTTTGGGGGGGGGGGAGGGTGAAAGGGGTTATGTCAGTTATGTTGCGTAGTTAGTGGTATCATAAAGCGTATTTTAGGACTTTTAATAAAATAACATTTAAGGAAGATGAAAATCGGACACAACCTAAAATTCAAAATGTTTTTTTTTGTAGATAAAGGCTTGCAAAACTTAATTTGGTAATTGTAGTAGAATATTCCCCTTCTGAACTGGCTGCAACAACCCCAAAATTCTGTCTTCACTCTGATTAGAAAATTCTAAAAAAAATATTTTTTTTCATTCTGATTAGAAAAATACTAGTTAATAAAATTTGTATTCGCTTTTATTTTATTTGGATCTCAATCCCCCTCCCCTCTAATGCCTTTATAGGGCCCAAGGCTGAACACTTAACTTACTAATTCTGTTGTTGTTGTGTTCAACTTGATATTGTGGGCTAAGTTTTCATGAGAAACAGTAAAAAAGGTACTTCCTTGTTAGCCCGTTCACACTCGAGACTTTGGATAGCGAAGATCAGAGAATTACCGGTTTTTTGTAGACCGGTTTTTCGACATCCTAAATTTGTAGAACCTTCGATTAATGCGCAAGCAGGGAGACAAGCATATAGTTCAATTTGTCATTCCACACTCTTTCTTAATATAAAAATTACTACCATCATTGATGTGTATCCCCTCCTAGTTCCTGAACTTCCCCTTCAGCTCCATCCAAGGTCCCTCACAACAAATTTGCTCATTTTCTTGGTTTGCATTATTGCTGCACTAGGTTTTCATCAACAATTAATTCATAATGCCAATTCGATCAAACTTAGCATTTTCAATTTTGATGTCATAGAATTTTGATTTCAATGAATATATTTAAATCGGCTTATTATACTGATTCAAAATATATAAGATTCATTAAACTTAGTATTACCCATAAAAGGCTACAAACCTAAGAAAAGTTGCCTGATTTTCTAAAAAAGAGGAAAACACCCTCTAAAAAGTCAAAGAATCTCAATGAAAAACACATCATCAGATTCAGCGTATAGAAGAACGCTACTTTAGAGGTTTCAAGCTCCGATCTGAAATAATATGGCATTTTGTATTTTTAGTCAAACAGTTCGTGGGAACGAATCAAACAGTTCGTTGTAACAAACTGTAAATAAGTAGCGACCCAGCTGAATAGTAACCGAAACTCTAAAAAACGGGATTTTGATATAAATAGATACACCAAAAGAATCGGATTTTAATGCTGATTTCAAATATGTAAGTTTCATCAAGTTTTATCCTACACATCAAAAGTTACGCGCCTGAGAAAATTTGGCTGATTTTCGAAAAAAGGGGGAAAGACCCCCTAAAAAGTATAGAACCTTAATGAAAATCACACCATCATATTCCGCGTATCAGAGAACCTTAATGTAGAGGTTTAAAGCTCCCATCGACAAAAATGTGGATTTTTGCATTTTTTGCCAGAAGAAAGATCACGGGTGCGTGTTTATTTGTTTGTTTTTTTGTTTTGTTTTCCCAGAGGTGATTGTATCGACCCAGTGGTCCTAGAATATCGTGGGAGGGCTCATTGGAACGGAAATTAAAAGTTCTATTGCCCTATTTAAGTGCCCAAAAAAATGGAGGGCAACTAGGCCCCCTCCCACGCTCATTTTTTCACCAAAGTAACCTGATAAAATTTTTGAGATTGTCATTTTGTTCAGCATGTTCGAAAATGTTATAAGTATGTCTTTTAGGATGACTTTATCCCCCGAACTTCCCGAGGGGAGGGCTGAAAGTTATGAACTTTACCCAATGTTAACATATAGTATTGGTTATTGGGAAGTATACAGACGTTTTCTGTGGGGAGTTTTTCTAGTAGTAGGGGGGTGGGTGGGTCGGAGGTTATGTGGGAGAATCTTATCATGGAGGATGTTTTCATGGGGGAAGTGATATTGCTATGAAGGGGACGCCGGACTTCCCAGCATTATTTAAAAAAAGATCAGAAATTTCATATGAAAAAACAAGTATTTCAACTGCAACAGCAGCAACATCGAAACTTTAAACGAACAGAAAATATTACATATATAATTGGGTTCACCCCGTAGTCAATGCCTCGCTCTTTAAGCCAAAGATTTTTTAGTACTTTCATAAGAGCTATTTATTCTAATTAACGGCCTTAGTGATTAAGCGGTCACTTTTAAAGAATTGGAACAAAATTCGAACTTAAAGAGCAAGGTATTGACTAGGGAGCGAACCCCCTAATAAACGTATTAAAAATATATGAATATAGAAGTTCGTTGCGTAAGTTAATTCGTAAGTTACGTATATTTATTACTAATAAAAACGTTCGTAAATAAAATTAAACAAGTTTCGAGAAAGCCATTTAACTAAATAAAAGTAAATTAATATGAAAATTTTGTTTTAATTATTCATGTACGGTGAGCCAAGATCAAAACCTGCATTTATTCAAAAACGTTCAAAAATTAATAAAAAAAACAAGTTTTTTTAAACTGAAAGTAAGGAGCGACATTAAAACTTAAAACGAACAGAAATGATTCCGTATAAGAAAGGGACTGTCCCCTCCTCAACGCCTCGCTCTTTACGCTAAAGTTTGACTCTGTCTCACAACTTTATTTTTCAAAACAATAAAAAACTTTACCGTAAAGAGCGAGGCGTTGAGGAGGGGACAGTCGCTCCTTACTTTCAGTTTAAAAAACTTGTTTTTTTTTATTTAATTGTAAGTAAGGAGCGACCTAGCTGAGTAGTATCCGAAACTAAAAAAAACGGAGTTTTGATACCGATAGATAGATTAAAAGAATCAGATTTTTATGTTTATTTCAAATATATAAGTTTCATCAAGTTTAGTCTTACCCATCAAAAGTTACAAGCCCGAGAAAATTTGCCTTATTTCTGATATCATAGAACCCAACTGTAGAGGTTTCAAACTCCTATCTGCAAAAATGTGGAATTTTTTGTTTTTTGCCAGAATAAAGATCACGAATGAGTGTTTATTAATTATTAAAAAAAAAAAAAATTCAGGGGTGATTGCATCGACGCTGTGATCCTAGAATATCGCTAGAGGGCTCATTCGAACATAAATTAAAGGTTCTAGTGCCCTTTTAAAGTGACCCAAAAAATTGGAAGGCAACTAGGCCCCCTCCCACACTCTTTTTTTCCAAAGTCACGCGATCAAAATTTTTAGATAACCATTTTGTTCAACATGGTCGAAAAATCTAATAACTATGTCTTTGAGGATGACTAAATCCCCCACAGTCCCCGAGGGAAGGACCGCAAGTTGTGAGCTTTGCTTATTGTTTACGTATAGTATTGGTTATTGGGAAGTATGAAGACGTTTTCAGGGGGTATTTTTTCTGGTTGGGGTGGGTGGGAGGAGGGGGTTACGTGGGAGGAAATTTCCATGGCGGAATTTTTCATAGGGGAAGGTACTTTTCTATGAGGGGGGTGCCGGATTTCCTAGCATTGTTTAAAAAACGATCAGAAATTAAATAAAACAGAAGGATTTTCAACTGAAAGTAGGGAGCAACATTAAAACTTAAAATGAACAGAGATTATTACGTATATGAGGGGGTTTGCCCACTAGTCAATACATCGCTCTTTACGCTAAAGTTTTTTCTAGTACTTTCAAAAGAGCTATTTATTCTAATTAAACGGCCTTTGTGATTTAGGGGTCATTCTTAAAGAATTGGAACAAAATTCGAACTTTAGCGTAAAGAACGAGGTATTGACTAGGGGATGAACCCTCTCATATACGTAATAATTTTTGTTCGCTTTATGTTTTAATGTTGCTCCTTACTTTCAGTTGAAAAAACTTTTTCTATTTAATCAGAAGAAAGATCACGGATGCGTGTTTTTTTTACTATTTTTTTCGAGGGGTGATTCGAGGTATCGCACCAATTCGAGGGGTGATTGTATCGGCCCTAGAACATCGAGAGAGGGTTTCTTTGGGCGAAAATTAGAAGTTCTAGTGTCCTTTTTAAGGTACCGAAAAGTTTGGAAGGAAACCAGTTCCCCTCCCGCGCCCCTTTCTTCCCAAAATCATCTGATAAAAATTTTGAGATAACCATTTTGTTCAAAATAGTTGAAAAGTCCCAAAACTATGCTTTTGGAGATAACATGACTCCCCCCCCCAGGCCCTGGGAATAGGTCTTTAAGTTATAAGGTATGCTCAATGCTTACGTATAGTATTTTTTTATTGGGATGTATACAGACATTATTCCGGGGAAGGGAATTCTCTACTTGGGGTGGATTTCTATGGGGATAATTTTCAGTGTGGAGGAAATTTCCGAGGGTGAACGGGGAAAATTTTACACTAGGTGACAGAAGTCCTGTACTTATGGTTTTTTGTCCTACTTTTTGTTTGCATACTCAATTTTGCATGTGGATATATTCAGGGGGAGGTTTTCGTGGGAAATTTTCACCCTCTTTGGATTTCCGGTAAAGCATTTGCATGGAAGGGGGAATAGGGATTTTCGGAGTGATCAGAAAAATGATTAGAACTTAAAGGACTTTTGAATGAAAGTATGCTAAGGAGAATTTTTCAGGCTGAATCCTCTGCGAGAAATTTTACGGAGTTAGATTTCTAGCGAGGATGGAATTGTCCAGAAGAAATTTTACGGGGGGGTGTATTTTAAGTAGGAGAAACTTACCACGGAGCATTTTCCCTTGAGGGGAGGGAATTGAAGGGTGAACCAGATTTACCGGCATTATTTGAAAAACGATCAGAAATTAAATTAAAAAAAACGAATTTTCTTTAACTGAAAGTAAGGAGTAACATTACAACTCAAAACGAACGGAAATTATTCCATATATAAAGGGGTTTTCCTCCTCCTCAATACTTTTCTCTTATGTTAAAGTTTGAATGTTTGTCTAAATTTTTTAATTAGAATAGCAAGCTTGTTTAAAATGTGCTATAAACTTTAGCGTGAAGAACGAGGTATTCAGGAGGGGAACTTCCCTTTCATATACGGAATAATTTCTGTTCGTTTTGAGTTTTAATGTTGCTCCTTACTTTCAGTTGAAAAAACTTGTTTTTTTATATTTAATTACCAAGCTAAGATCAAAATCACTGCACCACTATAGACCCTTCATTCTCTCTGTAACTGACAAATAGGGGTATTCCCTTAGGCCCCTAAAAAAGTACAAAACTCAATTTTTTGGTTTTCAGCCCGTTGCATCTTCTGGTTCAGATCTAGGAAACTTTACAAAACGCATAAAAAATTTTTTATATGCATTTTGTTACTTTTTGTACGGGTTGGACAAAAATTTCAGAGAGGAGGATTTATAACCGGTAGCCCCCCTCCCTCTGGATATGGCTTTGGTGAGGGGAAGGATCATCTCTCCAGTGTATTTTCGCCATAATGATGTTTTCCCTTTTTTCCTTCATGTTTCATTTCCCTTTCTAGCTCTTTTGAAGACTGATAGAAGATCAGAAACCCTTAGAGATGGAGAAATCTAAAGAAAATACACCAAAAGAGATAAATGAAGCGCAAAACGTGAGTTGTTTTTGGTTTTGCATCTATCGTTTCATAGAATTGAAAAGTGCATGAGTTTTATAGATTATGAAAGACATTCAATTTAGTCGATCGAAAAACTAGTGAAAGTTGGTTATGATAAAAAGAATCGCATCTAGTGATAATTTTCGTTACAAGTTAATCTACATACGCAGATGAAAGGTGTGTTTTCCTTTAAATAATATTTTCCTTTTAATCTAAGGGCCGTTTTATATTCAAGTAGGTCATAAGAGGATCAGAGGAGTACGTTATTCCTAAATTCTATTATTCTTGTGAATTTTTTCCTTTAATTAGCATAAAATTTGCCGTTTTTTTTACCGTTTTGAGGAATTTAAATTTAAGCCCAAATTAAGTTTGTTCTAATGGAAATGTTTTTTACTCTGGGCTTTTTAACATGCCCGAACTCGATGCTCAATTTTATGGAGCTGGTACCGGCCAAAACAGGGAAAAAAACTTTCCCTACTACAAAACAGGGAAAAAAACTTTCCCTACTACAAAACAGGGAAAAAAACTTTGGTACCGGCCAAAATAGGAAAAAAAGAAACAAATCACTTTGCAAACTGTCCAGCCTTACTTATTTTGTTTTAAGTATTGCAATGGGCACCGGCAGAGGGGGGGGGGCATGGGAATGTGAAACTTATTTTGTTTTAAGTTTTGCAATGGGCACCGGCAGGGGGAAGAGGGGGGCCCTGGAAATATGGGACTATAAAGTAATTATAAGGAAACCAAAGGAAAGAGAGCAGAATAGAGAAAAACTAATGAAAAAATGTGTGTTGCCCCATTGTTGCAGCCTGCCAATAGATTTTGACCCTTAATAAGCAAAACTTAAGTTCTAATTTGTGGCTGAGTCACCCCTTTCCAGTTTTCCACAAATATTTTTGCATCATGATTTGGTTGGAACAAAAAAAAAAAGAAATTCTTCATAGTAATGAATGGTAAGTAAATAACGATCCTTGTCAATAATTAAATAAAAAAAACTAGTTTTTCTAACTGAAAGTAAGGAACGACGTTAAAACTTAAAACGAACAGAAATTATTCTGTATATGAAAGGAGCTGTCCCTTCCTCAACACCTCGCTCTTTACGCTAAAGTTTTTTATTGTTTAAAAAAATAGGGTTGTGAGAAAGTCAAACTTAAGCGTAAAGAGCGAGGCGTTGAGAAGGGGACAGCCCCTTTCATACCCGGAATAATTTCTGTTAGTTTTAAGTTTTAACGTCGTTCCTTACTTTCAGTTAGAAAAACTTGTTTTTTTCATTTAATTTTTGAACGTTTTTGGATTACGGCAGGTTTTGATTTTGGCTCACCGTACATGAATAATTAAAAAAAACTTGCATATTAATTTTACATTTATTTGGCTAAATGGCTTTCTCGAAAGATCTTTAATTCTATTTACGAACGTTTTTATTAGTAATAAATATACGTGACTTATGACTTAACTTACGTAACGAACTTCTATATTCATATAATTTTTAATACGTATATTAGGGGGTTCGCTCCCTAGTCAATACCTTGCTCTTTAAGCTAAAGTTCGAATTTTGTTCCAATTCTTTAAAAATGACCCCTTAGTCACAAAGGCCGTTAATTAGAATAAATAGCTCTTATGGAAGTACAAAAAAAATCTTTGGCTAAAAGAGTGAGGTATTGACTAGGGGGTGAACCCAATCATATACGTAATATTTTCTGTTCGTTTTAAGTTTTGATGTTGCTCCTTACTTTCAGTTGAAAAACTTTTTTTTTATTTAATTTCTGATATTTTTTTTCAATAATCCTGGGAAATCCGGTGCCCCCTTCATAGCAATGTCCCCACCCCCATAAAAACTTCCTTCACGGAGAGATCCTCCCACATAACCCCCAATCCCCCTCCCCCACTACCAGAAAAATCCCCCTGAGAACGTCTGTATACTTCCCAATAACCAATACTATATGTTAACATTGGGTAAAGTTCATAACTTTCAGCCCTCTCCCCGTGCACTTTGGGGATTAAGTCATCCTAAAAGACATAGTTATTATATTTTCGACCATGCTAAACCAAAAAAATGTGTATTTTTTTATTAGTAATTAGCGCAGTTATTAGTACACAAGAAAGTTCGTATAATTATAGAAAACACAAGGATAACAACTTAATAAGGGGCAATTTCGGTAAAAATATGCCGTCAACTTTTGTTTGCATTGCAAGAGTACCAATGAGCTGATAAGCCACTATAATCAGAAATGTTTCCTCTGAACGGAATGCTGGGAATTTCTGTGTTTTCCCCCTGACCAGATACGTTTTTTTTGTTTTATTATCATTTTTTTTCCAGGAGTGATTATATTTATCTAGTTGTCACTTTGAAAAAGATTTATTTTTTTACAATTATGAAGTGTAGAGGTGTCAAATATACTGGCTTTTGGCATTCAAAATTAAATTAAAGATTTTTATTTGATTTTCTTAATTTTATTTTTAATGTTTTACTTTGAACAAACTACTTTGATACCGCGTTACTTTTTATAAACCATGAGTCTGAATGCGGTAAATATTTTGGTGTTTGATAACCATATTCAGTACCGTCAACATTGTTAAATCATATTCGCTCAATGTTTCGGCATTGTTCAACGGAACTAAAAGCTGGAAGTTTATATCTTAGCTTTTGTAATTAGGCTATTAGTTTGTATATTTTTTGTAATTACTTTCAAAAAATTACTTTCAAATTACTTTCAATTTTTCATTTTTATATACTTTTACTTGAATTACTTTTTCCATTGCCTTTAGAAATATGTTTGTCTCTAAGCTTCATTAAATAAAAAAAAAACAACAAGTTTTTCAACTGAAAGTAAGGAGCAACATTAAAACTTGTAACGAACAAAATATATTACGTATATGAGAAGGTTTTCCCACCGCCGCCTCCTCAACACCTCGCTCTTCACGCTACAGTTTTTCGGCACTTTGAAAAAAGGTTACTTATTGTTCTAATTAAACGACCATTGTGTTTCAGGATCCGTTTTCAAAGAATTGGAACAAAATTTAAACTTTAGCGTAAAGAGCGAGTTTTTGAGGAGGGGACAACTCCCCTCATATACGTAATAATTTCTGTTTGTTTTAAGTTTTAATGTTGCTCCTAACTTTTAGTTGAAAAACCTTATTTTTTATTTCTGATCGTTTTTTAAATAACGCCAGGATACCTTGCTCCACCTCCACGGAAAAATCCCCCTTCCCTTAGAAATATCCTCTGGAAAATTCAATCCAGACGAAATTTACCCCGGACAATTACCCTTAACATCTCCACGCGTAAAATTGAATCGGTAAAGAGAAAAGCAAGACATATAAAAAAATTTCATATAGGAATTCTGGCCAATTCACCCAGTGTAAAATTTCCCCTGAAAATTTCATCCCCTGCAAATTTTCCTCTCCATAGGAAATTCTCCCAGCAGAAAATTAGCCCTTCCCTCCCCACTCGAAATATGTATGCATACTTCCCAATAACACATAAAACATTGGGCAAATTTTATAACTTAAAAACCTTTCCCCAGAGGCTCTAGGGGGTCATTTTATTCTATTGGGCCTTTCAACTATGCTGAAAAAAAGCTATCTCAAAATTTTGCTCGTACGATTTTGAGAAAACAAGAGGCGTGGGAGGGGGCCCAGCTTCCCTCCAATTTTTGGTCACTTAAAAATGGCACTAGAACTATTCATTTCCGTTAGAATGACCCCTCTCCCGACGTTCTAGGCCTGCTGGGTCGATAAGATCACCCCTGGGAAAAAAAACAACAACATGTAAATACGCATCCGTGATTTTTCTTCTGGCAAAATTACAAAATTCCACATTTGTGCAGATATGAGCATGAAATCTCTACAATAGGGTTCTTTGATACGATGAATCTGATGGTATGATCAAACAGTTCGTGGTAACGAACTGTGAGTAAGGAGCGACCCGGCTCAATGGTAACCGAAACTCTAGAAAATGGTATTTTGATACCAATAGATACACCAAAATAATCAAATTTAATGTTGATTTCAAATGTATAAGTCTCATTGAGTTTAGTCCTACCCATCAAAAGTTATGCGCCTGAGAAAATTTGGCTTATTTTCGAAAAAAGGGGGAAAGACCCCCTAAAAGTTATAGAACCTTAATGAAAATCACACCATCATATTTTGCGTATCAGAGAACCCTACTGTAGTGGTTTCAAGCTCCTATCTACAAAAATGTGGAATTTTGCATTTTTTGCCAGAAGAAAGATCACGGGTGCGTGTTTATTTGTTTGTTTGTTTGTTTGTTTTTTTTTTTCCCCAGGGGTGATCGTATCGGACCAGTTGTCCTAGAATATCGTGGGAGGGCTCATTGGAATGGAAATTGAAAGTTCTAGTGCCCTTTTTAAGTGACCAAAAAAAATGGAGGGCAACTAGGCCCCCTCCCACGCTCAGTTTTTTCCCAAAGTCACCTGGTCAAAATTTTGAGATAGCCATTTTGTTCAGCATGTTCGAAAACATTATAATTATGTCTTTTAGGATGACTTAATCCCCCGAAGTTCCCAGGGGGAGGGCTGAAAGTTATGAACTTTACCCACTGTTAACATATAGGCTAGTATTGGCTATTGGGACGTATACAGACGTTTTCAGGGGAAATTTTTCCTGGTAGTGGGGGGTGTCAGGGGTTATATGAGAGGATCTTTCCATGAAGGAAGTTTTCATGGGGGAAGGGACATTGCTATGAAGGGGACGCCAGACTTCCCAGCATTATTTAAAAAAAGATCATAAATTTAATACAAAAAAACAAGTATTTCAACTGCAACAGCAGCAACATTGAAACTTTAAACAAACAGAAAATATTACATATATAATTGGGTTCACCCCGTAGTCAATGCCTCGCTCTTTAAGCCAAAGATTTTTTAGTCCTTTCATAAGAGCTATTTATTCTAATTAACGGCCTTTGTGATTAAGCAGTCATTTCTAAAGAATTGGAACAAAATTTGAACTTTCACTTAAAGAGCAAGGTATTGACTAGGGGACGAACCCCCTAATAAATGTATTAAAAATATATGAATATAGAAGTTCGTTACGTAAGTTAATTCGTAAGTTACGTATATTTATTATTAATAAAAACGTTCGTAAATAAAATTAAACAAGTTTCGAGAAAGCCATTTAACTAAATAAAAGTAAATTAATATGACAATTTTGTTTTAATTATTCATGTACGGTGAGCCAAGATCAAAACCTGCATTTATTCAATAACGTTCAAAAATTAAATAAAAAAAAACTAGTTTTTTAAACTGAAAGTAAGGAGCGACATTAAAACTTAAAACGAACAGAAATTATTCTGTATATGACAGAGACTGTCCCCTCCTCAACGCCTCGCTCTTTACGCTAAAGTTTGACTCTGTCTCAAAACTTTATTTTTTAAAATAATAAAAAACTTTAGCGTAAAGAGCGAGGCGTTGAGGAGGGGACAGTCTCTTTTATATACAGAATAATTTCTGTTCGTTTTAAGTTTTAATGTCGCTCCTTACTTTCAGTTTAAAAAACTTGTTTTTTTTATTTAATCGTAGTTAAAGCAACTTTTCTTGTTTTTCAAGCCAAAGGATTTTCTTCGTTATTCAACCAAAGGAGCTGCAAGTTTCCTACGTAAAGGTTTCGGACAAGGTGATTCCTATAGTATACTATGTATTTCCATCAGACTCTATTTTTAGCAGTTATGGGCTACTGTGTTTCTTAGTATTGGACGTGATTGTCTCTTACTAGGTTGCAAGCTGCCGCTGTAACCCGGATTTCATTATGACCGTTTTAGTTGGATGTCTGAAATTCACCATTGTTAAAAAATAATTTTACTTAGTGTTTATCCCTATTATTTTCTAGCTATTAATCAATTTTTCACGAAATATCTATGCATTTTTCACATACCGAAAGCAATACCACCCCTAAGAAAAAATTATGTAATTTGCTCATTAAATTGCAATATGGAGTAGATGAATGTGGTCAGAAGCAGAACCAACAATCTTTCTGATTGTTGGCATTTGTTTTCAGATTTTACAAGGGTAATGGCTTCTACTTGCACATTTATTTGTGCTTTATGTTTGTTTTTCATTTACTGTGACTCTCGCTTTCGCTTGTCTTCTAACCGACGTTTTTCATATACTTCATTTTCTTTTGATTCTCACTTTTGTTTGTCTTCTAACCGCACATTTCATTGTCTTCATTTTCCTTCATCATGACGTTACACATTTCTTCAATGCCCTTTGATTTAGCTGTTCATATTAGTCTTATCACGTTTGATGACCCTGGCTGTTTTATGTCTTTTAGCCGCCCGGGTCATTTTTTAGAAATTGTGGATTTGCGTTTACTGGTTCCTCCACTTGGTCTTGTCACGCTTGGTGGTCCAGGTAACTATAAAAAAAAAATTTCTAGTTTAATTAACTCCTTCTTTCCAACTGTAAATTTTCTTTTTTCTTGGATACTTGTAATAGCTTTGGATACTTTTATCCAATAGCTTTGATACTATTAAATTATTTTTGATAGCATCATCTATTGATAACCGGCAATTCCGTCATGTAATATTAATTTTAGTTTTAATTCAAAGGAAAGTGCAAAAATGGAAACTGTAACTTATATGTAGGGAGGATTTGCAGAATTTTGTTATTGTTTTTTTTTTTCATTCATTTTCATTTGCCGTTAGTAATAATGCTCTTTGTTGCATGTTTTCTAACCTAATATTTCTTTTTGTTTCATTTTTGCACATAATTGCTTTAAGCATTTTGTGACAAAACATAAAATCGCGGATTTCGGTCAAGACCTCCACTTGACCACCCTCAGTGCAGAATAAAACGGACAAAATATAAAAACTAAAGCTTAAAACAAAACACAAAACAAAAACAAGATGACGCTTTCAGAGTAACTATTAAAAAGGGCACTAGCCGTTTCAACTTCCAACGAATGAGTCCTTTTTGTAGTTTCTACGACAACGCTTTCTATAAAAACCTTATATGCCCCCAGGGCAAAACTTATAACCCTTGCCCTGAGGGTTGTGGGGAGAGTGTCATCCTCAAATACATAATTTCCGGACCTTTCAACTACGTTGAACAAAATGGCAATATAAAATGTTGATCGGATACGTTTGGGGAAAGGGTGGGCGTGGGAAGAGGGTTAGTTGCCCTCCAGTCACTTTCGACTATTAAAAAGGGCACTAGCCCTTTCAATTTCGAATCGAATGAGCCTTTTCGAAGTTTCTACGACGACTCCTTCGATACGAAGTGCCCTGGTCTAAAAGATGAAACCAAAAATACATTGTGCCTACATCGCTCTTTCCTTAGGCAGCGCTATCGCGCTGCCTATGATAAAGAGCTCTTTGAAAGTACTAAAAAAAGACTTTAGGGTAAAGAGCGAGGTATTGACGAGGGGTCAAACCCTCTCATATACGTAATAATTTCTTTTGTTTTAAGTTTTAATGTTCCTCCTAACTTTCAACCGAAAAAACTTGATTTTTTAATTTAATTTCTGATCGTTTTTTTAATTTTGCTGGGAAGTCCGGCATTCTTACATGGAAAATTCTCTTCCCCCATGAAGAATTCCTCCATGGAAAGATCCTCCCATGTACCCTGTCCCTCTGAGATATTGTTAACAACAATTTATGCAAGATATTTAATGCAAGATATTGTTAACAACATTTGCTACTACAGTGTTGTACAAAAATGCAGTTTTTCCTATATAATTGATTCTATTTTAAAAACTTTTTTATTACAAACGGCACTAGATGCAGCAATTTCTTTCAAATGAGTCATAAACAGCTCTCTATGATTTTCCGGTGCCCCACTAGCTGCACAGAAAAAAAGAAAAAAAAGATGCCGTTGACACAGAATATCGGGCTTGGAGCCACTTCTCTTATTTTTCAAGCCAATGAATTTTCATCGTTATTCAAGGCAAGGGACAGTTAGTTTCCTATGTAGGGGTATTAGACAAGGCGGTTCTAATAGTGTACTTCTTTTTTGATCTGACTCTGGTTTTAGGAGTTATAGGTTATTAAATTTCTTAGTATGGGACGTAAAAGTCTGTTATTAGGTTGCAAGCTACCGCTGCAACCCGGACAAGATATTTACCGGATTACAAACAGGAAAAAGCCTTAAGCTTTTTCTTCGTTGGAATAGTAAGACACGGACCTCATAATACTTAACTGGACCAATCCTTTATATAAAACAAACATAAAGGACTATATACTATTCTTTGGAATAGTAAGAGATGATCCTCAAAGAATCAGGCAGCTAACTGAGTCCATAATTTGGTTTAACATAAACTTCATTAATCAGATCCATATATCCTAAATATTCTAGTGTTTGGGATAGCTGGCTCTCAACCACTTGGCTTGAGTTCGATACCCGGTATGGAAAATTTTACTTATGATGATTTCTTAAAGAATATAATTAAAATAATCATGTGTATAATGATTCCTTTTATTACATCAGTTACTATGGGCTACAGTTAGTTCCTTAATGTAATAATAAATTTAAAATCAGCCTAAAAATGGGTTCTTTTGATGTATCTATTGGTATCAAAATTCCGTTTTTTAGAGTTTTGGTGACTATTGAGACGAGCCCTCTTACTATACAGTTCGTTACCACGAACTGTTTGACTATATCCAATGAAACCAGCATAGGCTCCATTTATAAGGAACTGTATCGGTCCTTTATGTAACTGGCTCTCTCCCAGTTGGCTCGAGATCGATTCTCGGTATGGGAAAATTTTACTTATGAGGTTTCTTTAAGGAATATAATTAAAGTAATCATCTATCTAGTAGTCCTGTTATTGATTCAGTTAATATGGACTACAGTTCGTTCCTTAATGGAAACAGAAAAAGCCTACGGCTGTTTCTTCTTTGAAAGAGTAAGAGACGAAGCTCAAACAATCAAGTAGCTAACTAACTCCAATATATGCAATGGTTTGTCATTCCAATGATCGTCTTTTAATGTAATGACCAATATGATGAACTGCGTCGTTCCTTTATGTAATTATTATTTCAGTTACTATCGGCTACAGTTCGTTCCTTAATGTAAATTTTTGGCTCAGCTTCTAAAGTGTGTATCTCTTGTTCTATATTTCCGTGGAAAAGAAAATAAATTTTTCATTTTATTTTAGTTTTCAGTTCAGAGTCGCTAAGGTTATTATGTAAACTGCAAAAATATTTATGATGTCCTAGAAATAATTTTAATTTTTCAATTAAACCTAGAAAAATATCTGAAAATTTTTAAATTAGTTTTGTTTTTTGCTAGGTCCTAACTGCTTGACACATGCTTTTATGGAAATGATTGTAAACATTGACAAATATGTTCTCAAGTGATACTAACAATAAAATGTTAAAATATGTAATTCTCTGTGGCCTACTCATTACAGCCAAGTTTTCCATGGTCGAGGCCGATTGTGGTCACATAATTCCAGAAGAAAAAATTTGCCCTTCAGTTAGTGCAGGCGTAGTTGAATTATTGAAAATTGATGAGTATAAACCGGCTTCGGTTTGGTTAACGGAAAAAAAAGACTCGTACAAAATAATAGTGGAAAAGACCTTTAGTAAGTCTACTGTATATTGTATAGACGATATTGTTAATATTGACGAAAGAAAAGATGGAAGTAAAGCGTTCAACTTAACTGTCGGGAAAAGCTATGCTGCTGCTACACGTTTAGACTACAATATAACAATTAATCGCCGGGCACGAAAATTAAGATACTGCACCGGTTGGCACAAGGAATGGAATAAACTTAATGATGAGCAAAGAAACTGGTTATATGGAGTAAAGGAAAATTGCAAGAAAGGTATTCCGTTCCCAGACTCTACGGTTGAAGCCCCGCAAGAAAAAAAACCTCGGCGGAAAATAGTTGAAATACTAGTTGGAGTTTTTGTGATCTATATAATTGTAATGATCTATATATAATTGAGAAAAAAAGATGATGTTTAGGAAGAATTTTGTAGTAGCTGCCACTTTTCTTGATTTTCATGTCAATATATTTCCCTTGTTGTTCAAGCCAAGGTAAAGTAAGTTTCCTATATAGGGGTTTCAGACAAGGCAGTTCTAATGGTGTACTTTTGGTTTTTGATCTGGGTCTTGTTTAGGAGTTATTACCAAAACCATAAAATATGTGATTAATAGTGGACAGCAGTATGAAAAGACATTAAATTGCGTAAAGAGCAAAAAACTGGTAATTGCAACAATATTTCTATAAATTTTAATAAGGCATTACAACAATTCAAAAACCTGAAAAAAGAAAACGTTTTTGAAAGCAATCAGTTATATAATGTTAGTAGGAAAGCCCAAAAAACTAAAATTTGCAATTATTACAGACGATGATTCTTTGTTTTGACAAGGGATTACAAAAAATTAAAAACCTTAAAAAAGAAAACCAAAAGTTTGAAGCTTAGTACATATCGCTGTTAGAAACTGGACTAGCTTCAATAATCAGATTTATTTGAACAGACTGCAGCATGAAAAGACGTTAAATTGCGTAAAGAGCAAAAAACTGGTAATTGCAGAAATATTTGCATATATTTTAACAAGGAACTATAACAATTCCAAAAATTTAAAAAGAAAACCAAAAGTTTGAAGCTTAGTAGAAATCGTTGTTAGAAATTGGACTTGCTTTAATAATCAAATATATTTGAAAAGACACATTATGAAAAGACATTAAATTGCGTAAAGAGCATAAAGCTGGTAGTTGCAAAAATACTTGTATATTTTTTAAAAAGGGATTACAACAGTTCAAAAACCTTAAAAAAATAAAACCAAAAATTTTAAGCTTAGTAGATATCGTTGTTAGAAATCGGACTCGCTTTAATAATCAAGTATCTTTGAAAAGACCCAGTATGACAAGACAGCAAATTGTCTGTGGTTAGAAGGCAAGCGACAACGAGAATCTATATATATAGAATTCTGCCGTGTGCCAAGTGCCTGAGCCTGGCTGCTGGTAATTGCAAAAATATTTGTATATATTTTAACAAGGGATTCCAACAATTCAAAAACCTTAAAGAAGAAAACCAAAAGTTTGGCATATATATGACCTTAAACCGCTACTATATAGTACCGGGAGCACGGTAGTATCGCAGCCGGGCCCCGGTACGCGGCAGGCTTCTATATATGGACTCTTATGGTCGCTTGTCTTCTAACCGCAGGCAATTTGAGCCTTTTCTTGATGTCATGACGTTGCCATAGGTTCAATACAGCCACCCTGTGAAAAATACGAATTCCTCCTTAAAGTCCTGACCTTTCGTTTTTGTGGCCAGCTGTCGCTGTTCCTTGTTTTTCAATCGTAGATTTCATTGTCCATTTTTGTTTATCTTTACCTCAGAAAGTTATTTCTACGCCTTTTGCTTTAATAGTTTAGATTCATACATCATCTCATTTAATTTCTTAATGCTTTACAGATACCAAATACGTCTTTTCCAGTTTCCAACCACATACCACTCTTCAAAATTGTGTTTACAATTCAATGTTTTTCTTTAGATGTTGCGATTCTCTCTTTCACTAGTTTTCTAATTATATTTATCTGTGCTTCATTTTCATTGCTCAACCCCTTAAACATTTTAATGACCTTAAATTAGAATTAGTGCCTTTGTAAAATTACGTTTGTTTTTATTATTGGACCTTTAACTTTGGCCTTGGTTTGTTTTTTGTCATTATGAAAAACATAACGCCGAACTTTTGTTTTCATAGGCAGCGCAATAGCGCTGCCTATGAAAATACATCCTCAATACCTCGCTCTTTACGCTTAAGTTTTTTATTGTTTTAAAAAATAAAGTTGTGAGACAGAGTCAAACTTTAACGTAAAGAGCGAGGCGTTGAGGAGGGGACAGCCTCTTTCATATACGGAATCATTTCTGTTCGTTTTAACTTTTAATGTCGCTCCTTACTTTCAGTTAAAAAAACTTGTTTTTTTAGTTAATTTAAATACAAGCAGTTGACACAATCAAAGAATTATAACATTCAATGATGAATTCCATTTGCAAATGGAAAAGAGTTTGAATGGACAATATTTCGTTTCTATGTTTGGCTTGTCCATTTCATTTAGTAGTCTGATTTGAGTAGTTGTGAAGCTAACCATATTTTTCTTATACATATCAGTCATGTAGTAAGTTATTATTTTTTGATTTTAGGGTTAAAGTCAGTAATGAGGTGGAAAAGAAAAAAGATCAGAAAGGCTACTTGTGTCATATATCCCCGACCACTCAAGAAGTGGAGTTAGGTTAACCTTCATGAAATAGGCTATACGTATGATATATGGTAAATTCTGCAGTTCATATTATTGACTTACGAATAATGTGAACCTACCACTCGATAGTAGAAAGGGGGGTCCGACTCCGACGATGACCACGTGGTTTATGGTTTTCTCAGTGAGAATGAAAAAACAGGAATTTTCTCACTTGAAAAAACATGAATTTTCTCACTTTGATGGTTGTTTTCTTGGATGGTTATGGGTGTTGGTCAATTTATTTGATGTTTTCCATGGATGTCAACAGCAATTCATGTCTGTTTTATGGTTTTTGTCAGTGAGAATGAAAAAACAGGAACTTTCTCACATTTATGGATGTTAACAGTAATTTATGTCTGTTTTATGGTTTTTGTCAGTGAGAATGAAAAAACAGGAGCTTTCTCACATTTATGGATGACAACAGCAATTTATGTCTTTAGGTCTTTCGGCGAACCTAATCTGAGAAATTGATTTACACAATAGGCAGGGGAATTATTGAGTCACAAAAGGGGAATTAAGAAACAAACTTCGCTTCTTTGATCTTTAGGCTAACCTAACCTGAGAACTTGATTTACATAATCGCCAATGGAATGTATTGATTCACGAAAGGGGAATTAAGAAACATTATGGTTTCTTTGATATTTATACGAACCTAACCTGATAACTTGATTTACATAATCGCTAGGGGAATGTATTGATTCACGAAGGGGGAATTAAGAAACATTATGGCTTTCTTTAATCTTAGGTCTGAGGGATAAACGTTCTTTAGCTCAGAGAGAAAAATTAATATTTTATTTTTAAATAGAGCTTCATTGATCTTTACTGTTAGGAATTAGAAATGCCATCACTTGTTATCTTGGAATTATGCGGGAGTCTAAAGAGATAGAAATTCTATTTTTAAATACGGCTTCACTGAGCTTTAAGTCGAAGAGATAAATTGATATTCTAACGAAACCTTAATAGTGTAGCTAGGAAATTTATGAGATGAAAAAATTAATGTAGGAAAGGGTTTCCTAGAAATTTCAAATGCGTCAACGCAGAGATGCCAAAAACAAAAGGAATACACTGAAGTTACGATTAGGGATTATTTGGGCAAAACCGTTTTAAGGAATTATTTCGGCGAAACAGTTAGAGACATTTTAAAAGATGATTTAAAAGATGATTTTAGAAGAGGATTTGAGGGTGAAACTCTGTGGTCGTCATAATACACAAGTTCCATTTGCAGAGTGTTGTGAGGTCCCCTACCACAACCCCAAAGAGTCCTCATACCCCACCCCAACCCCGAAGGGTCCTCATACCCCACCCCAACCCCGAGGGAAGCCCCCCGGTCCTCAAAGGTCCACCGGGCTCCCAAAGGGCCACCCGGACCTCAAGGGTCCCCCAGACCCCAATAGGACCCCCCAGGCCCCAAAGGCCCCCTCCCCCCCTTGGCCCCCAAATGGCCCCCTCTCTCTCCCTCCCTCTCCTCCCCCTCCTCATCTTCCCCTCTCCCACCCCTCATCCACCTCCCCTCCTCCCCCTCCCCTCCTCCCCCTCCCCTCCTCCCCCTCCCCTCCCCTTCCCTCCCCCATTTTTTAATATTTTTTGAAACCTATAGTTTGGAATGAGTAGTTTGCTATTTTTGACTTTTCTGAGCTAGGTTTCGTAGCCTTTCATAGGTGTGTGTTGTCAGAAAATTATGATTTGGGATATGTAAATTACTATTTTTGACTTTTCTGAGCTAGATTTTTTAGCCTTTCATAGGTGTTTGTGTTGTCTGAAACCTATAGTTTGGGATGAGTAGTTTGCTTTTGGTCTTTTCAGAGCTGGATTTCTTATCCTCTCGTGGGTGTGTGTTGACTTAAACTTATGATTTGTGATATGTAAATTACTATTTAGGGCTTTTCTAAGGTATATTTCTTAGTATTTCGTTGGTGTGTGTTATCTGAAACCTATGATTTGGGATTTGTAGTTTTGCTTTTTGGACGTTTCAGAGCTAGGATTCTTAGTCCCTCATAGGTGTTTGTTGTCTGAAACCTATAGTTCGGGATGAGTAGTTTGCTATTTCAGGCTTTTCTGAGCTAAGGTTTCTTAGTATTTCATAGGTGTGTGTTGTCTGAAAATTATGACTTGAGGTGTCTAATTTGCTATTTCAGGCCTTTCTGAGCTAAGGTTTCATAGTATTTCGTAGGTGAATGTTGTCTGAAACTTATGATTTGAGATATGTAAATTACTATTTCGGGCTTTTCTAAGTTAGATTTCTTAGTCTTTCGTTGTTATATGTTGACTGAAACCTATGATTTGGGATATAAGGTTCTTAGTCTTTCGTTTGTGTGTGTTGTTTGAAACCTATGATTTGGGTTTTGTAGTTTGCTTTTTGGATTTTTCAGATCTAGGATTCATAGTCCCTCATAGGTGTTTGTTGTCTGAAACCTATAGTTTGGGATGTGTAGTTTGCTATTTGGACTTTTCAGAGCTAGGATTCTTAGTATTTCGTAGGTGTGTGTTGTCTGAAACTTATGATTTGAGGTGTGTAATGTGCTATTTCAGGCTTTTCTGAGCTAAGGTTTCATAGTATTTCGTCGGTGAATGTCGTCTTAAAATTATGATTTGGGATATGTAAATCACTATTTCGGGCTTTTCTGAGCTAGATTTCTTAGTCTTTTGTTGATGTGTGTTGTCTGAAACCTATGATTTGGGATGGGTGGGTTGCTATTTTTGACTTTTCTGAGCTGGATTTCTTAGCCTTTCCTAGGTATGTGTTGTCTGAAACCTATGATTTGGGATGGTTAATTTGCTATATTTGACTTTTCTGAGCTAGGTTTCTTAGCCTTTCATATGTGTTTGCTGTCAGAAAATTATGATTTGGGATTTGTAGTTTGCTTTTTGGACTTTTCAGAGCTAGATCTATTAGTCTCAAATAGGTGTTTGTTGTATGTAAACCATAGTTTGGGATGAGTATTTTCCTTTTTCAAAGTTTTGTGATCTAAGGTTTATTAGTAGTTCAAATGTTGGTCTTCTCTGAAACATATTATTTGAGGTATGCAATTTGTTATTTCTAACTTTTCATAACCGGATTTCGTAGTCTTTCTCAGGTGCGTGGTGTCTCAAACCAATAATTTGGGATGTGTGGGTTGCTATTTTTTACTTTTCGGAGATGGATTTCTTAGCCTTTCGTAGGTGTGTGTTGACTGAAACCTATGATTTGGGGCTCAATTTTTCATAGAAGATAGAAAAGTTCATGATCTCTTCTGAATTTTACCAAAGAACAGAATTCAGTTCTAATTTCTCCAGAGAAAACAAAAATCTTCCACTTCAGTTCTTTATTTCACAAAGACATAAAGAAATTTAACGTTCAATTCAAAATTTTTCAGTGGAAGATAGAAAAAGTAATATCATACTTATGAATATTTTCACGGATTATCAAAAGTTCTAGTCCAATTTAAAATGTTCTCAACTAAGTTAACAAATTTCCAATTTCTCTTCAGAATTTTACCAAAGAATACATTGCACTTCTATTTTCACAAGAGAAAACAACTATCCTCCTCTTCGTTTCAATGTTTCAAATAGACATACTTACATCCATAGTTCTATTCAAATTTTTCAATTGACGAGAGAAATAGCGACGTACAAATTTTGAATATTTTCACGGACGAGAAAAAGTTCTAGTTCAATATAAAATATTCTCAAAGATGTGAAGAAAATTTCAAGTTCTCTTCTGAATTTTCTCAATGAATAACAAATTAGTCATTGATCATTTTTATTTTTCCAAATAATATAAATAGTTTCAACTTTAGTTCAGATCTGACTCGAAAAGATGAAAAATTTAAAATAATGTTCCAAATTTTTCACAGAAGATAAAAAAGTTCAAGTTCTCTTCGGAATTTTATCAAAGAACACAATTCAATTCTAATTTCTCCAGAGAAAACAAAAATCTTCCACTTCAGTTCATTATTTCACAAAGACATAAAGAAATTTAGAGTTCAATTCTAAATTTTTCGGTGGAAGATAGAAAAAGTAATACCATACTTGTGAATATTTTCACGGAATATAAAAAGTTCTAGTTCAATTTTAAATTTTCTCAACGAAGGGAAGAAAAGTTCAAGTTCTGTACTGAATTTTACCAAAGAACACAATTCAGTTCTTATTTATCCAAAAAAAATAAAAATCTTCCACTTAATTTCTTTATTTCACAAAGACATAAAGAAATTTAAAGTTCACTTCTAAATTTTTTAGTGGAAGATAGAAAAAGTAATACCATACTTGTGAATATTTTCCCGGAAGATAAAAGGTTCTGGTTCAATTTAAAATTTTCTCAGCGAAGTGAAGAAGAATTCAAGTTCTCTTCTGAATTTTACCAAAGAACACAATTCAATTCTAATTTCACCAGATAAAATAAAAATATTCCACATAAGTTCATCATGTCACAAGGACATACATAAGTTTAAAATACATTTCTACATTTTTTTGTTAAAGATAGAAAAAGTAACACCCAACGTGTTAAAATTTGACTGGGCGATAAAAAGTACTTGTTCAAAGTACAACTTCAGTTACGAAGTGTCGAAAATTTATATTTCTCTTCTGATTTTTCACAAAGAACACAATTCAATTCTAATTTCTCCAGAGAAAACAAAAATCTTCCACTTAAGTTCTTTATTCTACAATTACATAAAGAAATTTAGAGTTCAATACTAAATTTTTCGGTGGAAGATAACAAAGTAATTCCACACTTGTGAATATTTTCCCGGAAGATAAAAAGTTCTAATTCAATTCAAAAGTTTCTCAGCGAATTGAAGAAGAATTCAAGTTCTCTTCTGAATTTTACCTAAGAAAACAATTCAATTCTAAGTTCACCAGAGAAAATAAAACTCTTATTTTTGAGTTCTTTTTTTCACAAAGACATAAAGAAATTTAAAGTTCAATTCTAAATTTTTCGGTGGAAGATAGAAAAAGTAATACCATACTTGTGAATATTTTCCCGGAAGATAAAAAGTTCTAGTTCAATTTAAAATTTTCTCAACAAAGTGAAGAAAAATTCAAGTTCTCTTCTGAATTTTACCAAAGAACACAATTCAATTATAATTTCACCAGACAAAATCAAAATCTTCCACTTCAGTTCTTTATTTCATAAAGACATAAAGAAATTTAAAGTTCAATTCTAAATTTTTCGATGGAAACAAGAAAAAGTAATACCATACTTGTGAATATTTTCCCGGAAAATAAACTTTTCTAGTTCAATTTAAAATTTTCTCAACGAAGTGAAGAAAAATTCAAGTTCTCTTCTGAATTTTATCAAAGAACACAATTCAATTCTAATTTCACCAGAGAAAATAAAAATCTTCCACTTCAGTTCTATATTTCACAAAGACATAAAGAAATTTAAAGTTCAATTCTAAATTTTTCGGTGGAAGATAGAAAAAGTAATACAATACCTGTGAATATTTTTTCGAAGAGATGAAAAATTTAAAATTCTGTTCCAAATTTTTCACGGAAGAAAAAAATTCAATTTCTCTTTGGAATTTTACCGAAGTAAACAATTCAATTCTAAATTCTCCATAAAAAATAAAAATCTTCCGCTTAAGTTCTTTATTTCACAAAGACATAAAGAAATTTAAAGTTCAATTCTAAATTTTTCGGTGGAAGATAGAAAAAGTAATACCATACTTTTGAATATTTTCACGGAAGATAAGAAGTTCTAGTTCAATTTACAGTTTCCTCAACGAATTGAAGAAAAGTTCAAGTTCTCTTCTGAATTTTACTAAAGAAAACAATTCAATTCTAATTTCACCAGAGAAAATAAAAATCTTCCACTTCAGTTCCTTATTTCACAAGGACATAAAGAAATTTAAAGTTAAATTCTAAATTTTTCGGTAGAAGATAGAAAAAGTAATACGATACTAGTGAATATTTTCACGGAAGATAAAAATTTGTATTTAAGTTATCAATTTTCTCAACGTCGTGAGCTAAATCTCATGTTTGCTTCTAGGCATACCCGAAGAACGAAAGTCAATTGAAAGGTTTCCTTAGGCGATGAAAATGTTTAACTTCAGTGTTAGGTTCCACAATGTCCTGTAGAAATATTAAGACCTAATCTACATTTTTAGAGGCAATCACAAAATAGTACTACGATGATTGTGATTGTTTTCAATGAAGATCAAAAGTCTCACGTTATTTATAATTTTTCATCATTTCAGTTCTGATTTTAAAGATGAAAAATTTAAAGTTCTGTTCAAAATTTGTCATAGAAAATAAAAAAATTTATATATTGATTGTGAATATTCAACATGAAGATAAAGAACTCCACTGTAATTCAGAGCTCTCTTGAATGAGTGCAAAATGTTTAAGTTCTCGTCTAAATTTTTTTAAAGAAGAGAAAATAGTTTGCTTAATTCTGAATTTTACCAATGAAAATGAAAAAAATTTCCACGTTAGTTCAGAATTTCTCAAAGACAAAAAAAATATAAAGTTCAGTTCTAAATTTTTCTGTAGAAGATAGGAAAAGTTATACTATGAATGTGATTATTTTCCAGTGAAGATAAAAAGTTTCACTTTAATTCTAATTTTCTTAAATTCAGTTCCGATTTTTGCAGAGATGAAAAATTTAAAGTTCAATTCTAAATTTTTCGTGGAAGATAGAAAAAGTTATACATTGATTTTGAATCTTCGACATGAAGATAAGGTGCATCACTTTAATTCTGAGTTTTCTCGAAGAAGCGCAAAATGTTCAAGCTCTCTTCTGAACTTTCTTAAGGAAGAGAAAAAAGTTTGCTCAATTCTGAATTTTACCAATGAAAATTAAAAAACCTTCCACTTCAATTTATAATTTCTCAAAGACATAAAAATTTCAAAGTTCAGTTCTAAATTTTTCTGTAGAAGATAGGAAAAGTTATACTATGATTGTGATTATTTTCCAGTGAAGATAAAAAGTTTCACTTTAATTCTAATTTTCTTAAATTCAGTTCCGATTTTTTGCAAAGAGATGAAAAATTTAAAGTTCTCTGCCAAATTTTTCATAGAAGATAGAAAAAGTTATACATTGATTTTGAATCTTCGACATGAAGATAAGGTGCATCACTTTAATTCTGAGTTTTCTCGAAGAAGCGCAAAATGTTCAAGTTCTCTTCTAAATTTTCTTAAAGAAGATAAAAAAGTTAGCTCAATTCTGAATTTTAACAATGAAAATGAAAAAAGCTTCCACTTCAGTTCTTAATTTCTCAAAGACATAAAATTCAAAGTTCTCTTTTAATTTTTCCAAGAAAATAAAAAAGTTCCACTTGAGTTCTGGTTTTTTCTCAAATAGATGAAAAATTTAAAGTTCTGTTCAAATTTTAAATTAAATTTTAGCTCCTTTGTCTTATTGATTTACCCCTGAAATTTTTAAATTAGAAAATGAGTGACTCGTTCTATTATTAAAGACAATCGTTCAAACTCGTTCATCTAACCCCCAAAACAATAGGTTAGGTTAGGTCAGGTATAAATAAATATTAATAAATAAATAGAAACATTTCTACATGTTCAAGTTAGGTTAGGTTAGGTTAACTTATCATGAGCGCTCATGATAAGTTAACCTAACTCTTTCTGGCGAGTATGGTTAGGTTAGGTTAGGCTAGATTAAGTACGCTTCACTTAGGTTAGCTTAGGTTAGGTGAGAGACAGGCAAAAAGTTAGGTGTATGATTAGGTTAGGTTAGGTTAGATTAAGTTAGGTTAGGTTAAGTTAGGTTAGGCTAGGTTAGCCTCTGATCGCGCGCGAACGTAGGCTAACCTAGCTAAACAACACTTAACCGAACCTAACTTAATCTAGACTAACCTAATCATACAACTAACTTTTTGCCTGTCTCTCACATAACCTAAGCTAACCTAAGTGAAGCGTACTTAATCTAGCCTAACCTAACCTAACCATACTCGCCAGAAAGGGTTAGGTTAACTTATCATGAGCCTTATCTTCATGTCGAAGATTCAAAATCAATGTATAACTGTATAACATAATCAATGTATTTTTCTATCTTCTATGAAAAATTTGGAACTGAACTTAAAATTTTTCATCTCTTTGCAAAAATCGGAACTGAATTTAAGAAAATTAGAATTAAAGTGAAACTTTTTATCTTCACTGGAAAATAATCACAATCATAGTATAACTTTTCCTATCTTCTACAGAAAAATTTAGAACTGAACTTTAAATTTTTTATGTCTTTGAGAAATTATGAACTGAAGTGGAAGGTTTTTTCATTTTCATTGGTAATATTCAGAACTGAGCTAACATTTTTCTCTTCTGTTATAAAATTCAGAAGAGAACTCGAAAATTTTGCCCTAATTCAAGAGAGCTCTGACTTAAAGTGGAGTTCCTTATCTTAATGTTGAATGTTCACAATCAATGTACAACTTTTTCTATCTTCTATGAAAAATTTGGAACAGAACTTTAAATTTTTCATCTCTTTGAGAAAAATCAGAACTGAATTTAAGAAAAATTATAAATAAAGTGAAACTTTTGATCTTCATGGAAAATAATCACAATCATAGTATTACTTTTTCTATCTTTCATCTAAAAATTTAGAATCGAACTTTAAATTTCTTTATTTCATTGTGGAACTTAAAACTGAAGTGGAAGATTTTTATTTTCTCTGGAGAAATTAGAATTGAAGTGTGTTCTTTGGTAAAGTTCAGAAGAGAACTTGAAATTTTTTTTATTTCGTTGAGAAAATTTTAAATTGAAATAGAACTTTTTATCCCTCTGGAAAATATTCACAAGTATGGTGTTACTTTTTCTATCTTCCACCAAAAAATTTAGAATTGAACTTTAAATTTATATATGTCCTTGTGAAATAAAGAACTGAAGTGGAAGATGTTTATTTTATCTGGTGAAATTAGAATTGAAGTGTATTCTTTGCTATTTTTGAGTAGATAACTTTAACCCTTCTTCACTTTATTGAGGAAACTTGAAATTGAACTCGAAATATTTTCCTTCCGTGAAAATGATCACAGTTACAGTATCGATGGTACTCTATTCATCCGAAAAACTTAGACTTGAACTTTGAATTTCAATTTGTCTTTGTGAAATAAAGAACTTAAGTGGAAGATGTTTATTTTCTCTGGAGAAATTAGAATTGAATTGTGTTCTTTGGTAAAATTCCGAAGAGAACTTGAATTTTCTTATCTTCTGTGAAAAATGTGGAACAGTATTTGAAATTTTTCATCTCTTCGAGAAAATATTCATAGTTATGGTATTACTTTTTATATCTTCCACCGAAAAATATAGAATTGAACTTTAAATTTCTTTGTCTTTGTGAAATAAAGAACTGAAGTGGAAGATTTTTATTTTCTCTGGTGAAATTAGAATTGAATTTTATTCTCTGATAAAATTCAGAAGAGAACTTGAACTTTTCTTCACGTTTTTGAGAAAATATTAAATTGAACAAGAACTTTTTATTTGACGTGTATATATTCACACGTCTGGTATTGATTTTTCTTGTTTCCTTCTAAAAATTTTGAATTGAAGTATAAATTTCTTTGTCTTTGTGAAATAAAGAACTGAGGTGGAAGATTTTGATTTTCTCGGGTGAAATTAGTAATGAATTGTGTTCTTTTGTAAAATTCAGTAGAGAACTTGAATTTTTCTTCACTTCGTTGTGAAAATTTTAAATTGAACTAGAACTTTTTATCTTCCGGGAAAATATTCACAAGTATGGTATTACTTTTTCTATCTTCCATCAAATAATTTAGAATTGAACTCTAAATTATTTTATGTCTCTGTGAAAGAAAGAACTTAAGTGTAAAATTTTTGTCTACACTGAATAAATTAGAATTGAATTGTTTCTATTGGTAAAATTCTGAAGAGAACTCGAATTTTTTATCTTTTGTGAAAAATTTTGAATAGTATTTTAAATTTTTCATCTCTTCGTGAAAATGTTCACAAGTATGGTATTACTTTTTCTATCTTCCACCGAAAAATTTAGAATTGAACTTTAAATTTCTTTATGTCTTTGTGAAATAAAGAACTGAAGTGGAAGATTTTTATTTTCTCTGGTGAAATTAGAATTGAATTGTGTTCTTTGGTAAAATTCAGAAGAGAACTTGAATTCTTCTTCACTTCGTTGAGAAAATTTTGAATTGAACTAGAACTTCTTATCTTCTGGGAAGATATTCACATGTATGGTATTACTTTTTCTATCTTCCACCGAAAAATTTAGAATTGAACTCTAAATTTCTTTATGTCTTTGTAGAATAAAGAACTTAGTGGAAGATTTTTTTTTTCTCTGGAGAAATTAGAATTGAATAGTGTTCTTTGGTAAAGTTCCGAAGAAAACTTGAACTTTTTTTCACTTCGTTGAGAAAATTTAAAATTGAACTTTAACTCATTATCTTCAGGGAAAATATTCACCAGTATGGTATTACTTTTTCTATCTTCCATAGAAAAATTTAGAAATGAACTTTAAATTTCTTTATGTCTTTGTGAAATAAAGAACTGAAGTGGAAGATTTTTATTTTCTCTGGTGAAATTAGAATTGAATTGTGTTATTTGGTAAAATTCAGAAGAGAACTTGAATTTTTATTCACTTAGTTGTTAAAATTTTAAATTTAACTAGAACTTTTCATCTTCCTTGAAAATAATCACATGTATGGTATTGCTTTTTCTATCTTCAACTGAAAAATTTAGAATTGAACTTTAAATTTCTTTGTCTTTGTGAAAAAAAGAACTGAAGTGGAAGATTTTTACTTTCTCTGTAGAAATTAGAATTGAATTGTGTTCTTTGGTAAAATGCAGAAAGGAACATGAACTTTTCTTCACTTCGTTGAGAAAATTTTAAATTGAACTATAACTTTTTATCTTCCGGGAAAATATTCACAAGTATGGTATTAATTTTTCTATCTTTCACTGAAAAATTTAGAATTGAACTCTAAATTTCTTCATGTCTTTGTGAAATAAAGAACTGAAGAGGAAGATTTTTGTTTTCTCTGGAGAAATTAGAATTGAATTGTGTTCTTTGGTAAAATTCCGAAGAGAACTTGAACTTTTTTATCTTCTGTGAAAAATTTGGAACAGTATTTTAAAATTTTCATCTCTTCGAGACAGATCTGAACTAAAGTGGAAAATTTTTATATTATTTGGAAAAATAGAAATGATCAATGACTAATTTCATTTTCATTGAGCAAATTCAGAAGAGAACTTGAACTTTCCTTCACTTCTTTGAGAAAATTTTAATTTGAACTAGAACTTTTTATATTACGTGAAAATATTCACAGTTCTTTTATTAATTTTTCAATCTTCCACAGAAAAATTTAGAATTTAACTTTGAATTTCTTTATGTATTTGTGAAATAAAGAACTTAAGTGGAAGATTTTTATTTTCTCTGGAGAAATTAGAATTGAATTGTGTTCTTTGGTAAAATTCAGTAGAGAACTTGAACTTTTCTTCACTTCATTGAGAAAATTTGAAATTGGACTAGAACTTTTTATCTTCCGTGAAAATATTCATAAGTATGGTATTACTTTTTCTATCTTCCACCGAAAAATTTAGAATTGAACTTTAAATTTCTTTATGTCTTTGTGAAATAAAGAACTGAAGTGGAAGATTTTTGTTTTCTCTGAAGAAATTAGAACTGAATTCTGTTCTTTGGTAAAATTCAGAAGAGATCATGAACTTTTCTATCTTCTATGTAAAATTGAGCCCCAATTCATAGGTTTCAGTCAACACACACCTACGAAAGGCTAAGAAATCCAGCTCAGAACAGTAAAAAAATAGCAACCCACACATCCCAAATCATAGGTTTCAGACACCACACACCTACGAAAGACTAAGAAATCCGGTTATGAAAAGTCGAAAATAGCAAATTGCATACCTCAAATCATAAGTTTCAGACAACACACACCTATGAAATACTAAGAAACCTTAGCTAAGAAAAGCCTGAAATAGCAAACTTTTCATCCCAAACTATAGGTTTCAGACAAAAAAAACCTATGAGGGACTAAGAATCCTAGCTCTGAAAAGTCTAAAAAGCAAACTACAAATCCCAAATCATAATTTTCTGACAGCACACACCTATGAAAGACTAAGAAACCTAGCTCAGAAAAGTCAAAAATAGCAAATTAATCATTTCCCAAATCATAGGTTTCAGACAACACATACCTAGGAAAGGCTAAGAAATCCAGCTCAGAAAAGTCAAAAATAGCAAGCCACCCATCCCAAATCATAGGTTTCAGACAACACACATCAACGAAAGACTAAGAAATCTAGCTTAGAAAAGCCCGAAATAGTAATTTACATATCCCAAATCATAATTTTCAGACAACATTCACCTACGAAATACTATGAAACCTTAGCTCAGAAAAGCCTGAAATAGCAAATTACACACCTCAAATCATAAGTTTCAGACGACGCACACCTACGAAATAATAAGAAATCTAGCTTAGAAAAGCCCGAAATAGCAAACTACACATCCCAAACTATAGGTTTCAGACAACAAACACCTAGGAGGGACTATGAATCCTAGATCTGAAAAATCCAAAAAGCAAACTACAAAACCCAAATCGTAGGTTTCAAACAACACACACCAACGAAAGACTATGAACCTTATATCCCAAATCATAGGTTTCAGTCAACATATAACAACGAAAGACTAAGAAATCTAACTTAGAAAAACCCGAAATAGTAATTTACATATCTCAAATCATAACTTTCAGACAACATTCACCTACGAAATACTATGAAACCTTAGCTCAGAAAGGCCTGAAATAGCAAATTAGACACCTCAAGTCATAAGTTTCAGACAACACACACCTACGCAATACTAAGAAACCTTAGCTCAGAAAAGCCTGAAATAGCAAACTACTCATCCCGAACTATAGGTTTCAGACAACAAACACCTATGTGGGACTAAGAATCCTAGCTCTGAAAAGTCCAAAAAGCAAAACTACAAATCCCAAATCATAGGTTTCAGACAACACACACCAACGAAAGACTAAGAAATCTAGCTTAGAAAAGCCCGAAATTGTAATTTACATATCCCAAATCATAAGTTTCAGTCAACACACACCTACGAAAGGCTAAGAAATCCAGCTCTGAAAAGTCCAAAAGCAAACTACTCATCCCAAACTATAGGTTTTAGACAACAAACACCTATGAAAGACTAAGAAACCTAGCTCAGAAAAGTCAAAAATAGCAAACTACTCATCCCAAACTATAGGTTTCAAAAAATATTAAAAAATGGGGGAGGGAAGGGGAGGGGAGGAGGGGAGGGGGAGGAGGGTTGGGGGAGGGGAAGGTGAGGAGGGGGAGGAGAGGGAGGGAGATGGAGGGGGCCCTTTGGGGGCCAAGGGGGGAGGGGGTCTTTGGGGCCTGGGGGGTCCTATTGGGGTCTGGGGGACCCTTGAGGTCCGGGTGGCCCTTTGGGAGCCCGGTGGACCTTTGAGGACCGAGGGGCTTCCCTCGGGGTCGGGGTGGGGTATGAGGACCCTTCGGGGTTGGGGTGGGGTATGAGGACTCTTTGGGGTATGGTAGGGGACCTCACAACACTGTGCAAATGGAACTTGTGTATTATGACGACCACAGAGTTTCACCCTCAAATCCTCTTCTAAAATCATCTTTTAAATCATCTTTTAAAATGTCTCTAACTGTTTCGCCGAAATAATTCCCTAAAACGGTTTCGCCCAAATAATCCCTAATCGTAACTTCAGCGTATTCCTTTTGTTTTTGGCATCTCTTTGTTGACGCATTTGAAATTTCTAGGAAACCCTTTCCTACGTTAATCTCTTCATCTCATAAATTTCCTAGCTACACTATTAAGGTTTCGTTAGAATATCAATTTATCTCTCCGACTTAAAGCTCAGTGAAGCCGTATTTAAAAATAGAATTTCAATCTCTTTAGACTCCTGCATAATTCCAAGATAACATGTGTTGTTATTTATAACTCCTGACAATATAGATTTATGAAGCTCTATTTAAAAATAGAAAATTAATTTTTCTCTCTGACCTACAGAATACTTGTCCCTCAGACCTAAGAATAAAGAAAGCCTTAATGCTTCTTTATTCCCCCTTCGTGAATCAATATATTCCCTTAGCGATTATTTAAATCAAGTTCTCAGGATAGGTTCGCCTAAAGATCAAAGAAACCATAATGTTTCTTAATTCCCCCTTCGTGAATCAATACATTCCATTGGCGATTATGTAAATCAAGTTCTCAGGTTAGGTTAGCCTAAAGATCAAAGAAGCGATGTTTGTTTCTTAATTCCCCTTTGTGACTCAATAATTCCCCTGCCGATTATGTAAATCAATTTCTCAGGTTAGGTTCGCCTAAAGACCTAAAGACATAAATTGCTGTTGACATCCATAAATGTGAGAAAGTTTCTGTTTTTTCATTCTCACTGACAAAAAACCATAAAACAGACATGAATTGCTGTTGACATCCATAAATGTGAGAAAGTTCCTGTTTTTTCATTCTCACTGACAAATACCATAAAACAAACATGAATTAAGGTTGACATCCATGAAAAACATCAAATAGATTGACCAACACCCATAACCATCCAAGAAAACAACCATAAAAGTGAGAAAATTCCTGTTTTTTTAAGTGAGAAAATTCCTGTTTTTTCATTCTCACTGAGAAAACCATAAACCACGTGGTCATCGTGGGAGTCGGACCCCCCTTTCTACTCTCGATGTCTTTTCTTATGCTCTTTCCAAATATAATAGTCATTTTCGCCGCTAATGAATTTCAACCCACCCCTATATATACCAATTCAGGGTACATATTTGCACATTAGGGGTGGGGGTGGGTGTGAAGTTTAAACTTACCTCTCATTTGCATCAGAAAACAACAGTGTTTTTGCCTTAAAATCCTTAAATATTTCCGTAAAGTGTTTTAACTTTACAGCTGTATCTTCTTTTCCTTCTCTTTCTTCTTCATAATACAGCTTCTTCCATCTGTAAAGTGTTTTATCGGTATTTGTGCATTATATGGCACACACGAAAGAAGTCAAGTTTGGTTAATGTTAATGAAATATAAAAAAATGGGATGAATATATAATAGTTTAGAAACAAATTTTGGCTATATATTTGTACAATAGGGAGGGGGTGGGGGGAGGGGGGTTAAAGCCTAGCATATATTACATACGTAACCTAACCTAACCTAGGTACCTTCCCCCCCCAAACCCCGTAAAACAATCGCTTAAATATTGTAAACTCATTGAGAAACCACGCTTTGCAATCATTTATCAATAATCATTTTCAATCATTATCATTTTCGACTTAATATTTTTAAACAATTCCATACGCTTTTATTTTTAGGTTGGAAGACAACATTTACCCAACTGCTTTTTAATTACGACCCTTTCTGGTTGCGTTTGGGTCTTGAAACCTCTTTTTGTGAAACACTACATATACAAAAAAATGTTCATTCGTCACTTTTCCGAGTCAGAGCGTTTCCAGAGTTTCCAGAGCGTCAGTTTTCCGAGTTAAAAACGATAAAGACCCCACTCCGCAATAGACTCAATCCGAAAACTGTTACTGATCTCATGCATGTCAGAAGAGCAATTCCTTGTTTCAAAATGTAGGCTTTTTTGAGGTATTCTAATCGCAATCTTTGTTTGTTGTGTTGCTTTTTATTTTGTAGTTATGTTTGTGTTTTGTCTAGGCTGGTCGTGTACGGTGGGAGTTTGAGTTTAAAATAACTAAATTGCAGCAAAAAACAGAGAATCCAACTTCAGCTAAAAACAAAGAAGAACTCCTAAGAAGGCTAGCTAAAAACAAAGAAGAACTCCTAAGAAGGCAAGAACGCACCTTACAAAGTGTAAGTTTTGCATACACTCTTTCCTGAAGTTACTTTTTACTTTCTCGCCTTTACTTTACTTTTTACTCTTTTCCGTTACTTTTACTTTAATTTAATTTAATTTTACTTTTTTTTCTTACATTTAATTTTTACTGAAACTATTTATTACTTTCGTTTCTTAACAATGAGAACCATTCATTATTGAAACATAAATCATAGTCTGGTCGAAGCAAGACTAAATGCTAGTTTTTGTAAGTAAAATAAACCAAGTTTAAAGCCGTTTTTGACATTTGTCGTCTACTATTAAGAGCACTGACTATAAAAGGCACAAAAGAACCCATATGTCGGCTTGATCTGCATTTGAGTGGCACTACTCGGTTTGGACACTGCTTTTCTAGAAGTGGCACCGTCCGGTTTTGGCGAGTAGCCCCTGGCTGGTAAACGTGTCATTCATCTTAGTCGTATTAGGTATAATAGTAATGTGCCGAACTTCGTCACAAGACATCTTTGAGAATCCTAATACCTAATAACCGGACTTTCAAGATGGTAGATTTTGTTAACGTTACATTTAAGGAATTAGGGTGATGTAAGTTGGGCTTTAGTGTACACCAGCGATATAGAAGGGCGCTTATAAAACTTGGGCAGTCTAAATTTTGATTGTTAGCAACATCAACTTAAAGCCAACTTAAGTACTAAGTTCTTGGGAAATCCCGGATATCCTTGCAAGGAAAGCAAGAAAGTGAAAAAAGTAAACTCCCAAGTTAACCATGCTCCCAAATTGATTATGTTTGCTTCGCATAAGTATCTAACATGTTGTATCTTAGATCTAGACAACAATTAAGTTTTAAATTCAGTCCTAAACGATTATCTCTTTGTGCTGTTTAACTATATTTTGCTAAATAAAAATATAATCTTTGCTTGTCTTTTTCTTCTAAGTATCCTAAATTACATCCAAATCAACGGCAAATTGAAAACAAGCTAAGGCAAACCTTGTCAGAACTTGAGCAAATGCATACTATGCATAACATACATGTGATTTGTTTCATTCCTCCACATTCTCAAGGATTTTTTTAGGGTAAAAGAAGATCAATTTAAATATTTTCATTTTCTTACGTAAAAACAGTGTCATTAAAAATTGCTCGAGAAAAAAAGGCAAAATTGCACCAGAACCAAATTGATTTTTTTCTATTCCATAGTTGTTAAAGAAAAGTGCAGAACAAAACTGATAAAAATACCTTCCTTTCTCGTTTCTTCCTTTTCCTCGTTTTCTTCCTTTCTTCTTGATTTTACGTTTTGTTGTAATTTATGTCCTGCATCAAAACCAAATTGATTTTTTTCTATTCCATAGTTGTTAAAGAAAAGTGCAGAACAAAACTGATAAAAATACCTTCCTTTCTCGTTTCTTCCTTTTCCTCGTTTTCTTCCTTTCTTCGTGATTTTACGTTTTGTTGTAATTTATGTCCTGCATCAAAACCAAATTGATTTTTTTCTATTCCATAGTTGTTAAAGAAAAGTGCAGAACAAAACTGATAAAAATACCTTCCTTTCTCGTTTCTTCCTTTTCCTCGTTTTCTTCCTTTCTTCGTGATTTTACGTTTTGTTGTAATTTATGTCCTTTATTCCATGTGCAGTTAAAGAAAAAAAAGTTCCAATCCATTAATATGTAGAAAGGTGGAGGGGTGGTTTTGAAACATTTTAATTAAGATACAAAAACGGTACCTTTTAAAATTTAGAGGGAGGCTTTTTAATGAGATTAGATAAAAACGTATTCTTCAAATTATACAGGCAACAACCCCCCCCCCCCCCTTTAAGTAACACTCTTAATAGTAAAATAAAGGCCCCCTGCCTTGAAAAGAGACTTTCCTATCAAAAGTTACGTTTTTAAGAGCTTGGACTTTACGCAATTTTTTGGTCTGGTGGCAACCCTGGCCTTGAAATGGCGACTGTTTCTTTGTATCCATTACAGAATCTTTTGCTGTGATTTTCGCCTCGCAATTTCTTTGCATTGATCTGTTTTTTTTAGATTTGTTTTGGTTTTTTGCTCTTTTTAATCATCTTTTGACTTGTAAACTGATTTCTAAACTTTTTAGCGTGAGGGCAGCTGGTCAACCTTTCGGGCTATATATTTGCACATTAGGGGGGGGGGGGCATAGCATACCATATATTAAATACGTAACCTAACCTAGGTACCTCCCCCTCCTAAACCCCCCAAAAAAACAATTTAAATACAGTTCTTGCCTTCGTTTATATCCCAGAAGGCATTGTAAACCTGTTTTCATTACGCGTCTAGATATATTTCGTGACTGGTATGCATTGGCGTATACAAAAGAGCCCGGTTAATAGAACAGTACCCAGTGCTTTGAACTCTGAATCAATAGTAAATCAAATATGCATTGCAAGTTTTTTCGGTACTTTCGCATTATCAGGGCCTCTCGGCTTAAACACTATTAAATAAAAAAAAAACAAGTTTTTTAAACTGAAAGTAAGGAGCGACATTAAAACTTAAAACGAACAGAAATTATTCCGTATATGAAAGGGGCTGTCCCCTCCTCATTGCCTCGCTGTTTACGCTAAAGTTTGACTTTCTCACAACTCCTATTTTTTTTTAACAATGAAAACCTTATTCCTTATATGAAAGGGGCTGTCCCCTGCTCAACGCCTCGCTGTTTACGCTAAAGTTTGACTTTCTCACAACTCTATTTTTCAAACAATGAAAAACTTTAGCGTAAAGAGTGAGGCGTTGAGGAGGCGACAGCCCCTTTCATATAAGGAATAAGGTTTTCATTGTTTAAAAAAAATAATAGTTGTGAGAAAGTCAAACTTTAGCGTAAACAGCGAGGCGTTTAGGAGGGGATAGCCCCTTTCATATACGGAATAATTTCCGTTTGTTTTAAGTTTTAATGTCGCTACTTACTTTCAGTTTAAAAAACTTGTTTTTTTTATGTAATTTTCATTAAGACTCTATGACTTCAAGGGGGGTTTTGCCCCTTTTTATGAAAATCAGACAAATTTTCTCAGGCTCGTAGCTTTCGATAAGTAAGACTAAACTTAATGAAACTTATATATTTGATATCAGCATAATAAGCCAATTCCTTTGATATATCTGTTGGTATCAAAATTCCATTTTAAGAGTTTTGGTTACTATTGAGCCGGGTCGCTCCTTAATTACAGTTCGTTACCACGAACTGTTTGATTACCCATCGAAATCCAAACAGAGATCATTGAAATATTTATTATTTTTTCTGCGTTACCAAAAGTATTTTATTCATAAAACTTTGCAGGTTCATGAAATGTAATTAAACAAATAGTAAAGGTTTTCCTTAAAAGGTTAAATAAAAAAAACAAGTTTTTTAAACTGAAAGTAAGGAGCGACATTAAAACTTAAAACGAACAGAAATTATTCCGTATATGAAAGGGGCTGTGCCCTCCTCAACGCCTCGCTCTTCACGCTAAAGTTTGACTTTCTCACAACTCTTTTTTTAAACAATAAAAACTTTAGCGTAAAGAGCGAGGCGTTGAGGAGGGCACAGCCCCTTTCATATACGGAATAATTTCTGTTCGTTTTAAGTTTTAATGTCGCTCCTTACTTTCAGTTTAAAAACTTGTTTTTTTTATTTAATTTCTGATCGTTTTTTAGTTAATGCAGCTTTTATTTTGGCTCGCCGGCATTGAATAAGTAAACAAAATTTGCATAACAAATTTACTTTTCTTTTGCTAAATGGCTGTCTCTAAATTTGGTTCTGAAGTAATTTACAAATTAACTTACGTAACGAACTTCTATATTCGTATATTTTTCTTCTGGCAAAAAATACACAGTTGCAGATTTTTGCAGATATGAGCTTGAAACCTATGTTATAGGTTTTTCTGATACGCTGAATCTGACGGTGTGATTTTCATTAAAAATTTTTCACTTTTAGGGGATGTTTCCCCCTCTTTAAAAAATCAAGTAAATTTTCTCAGGCTCGTAGCCTTTGATGAGTAATACTAAACTTAATAAAATTCATATATTTAGAATCAGCATTATAAGCCCATTCTTTTGAAACATTTATTGACATCACAGTTCCGTTTTCAAAAGTTTCGATTACTATTGAGCCGTATCGCTTGTTTTTTTATTGTTTTTTTTTATTACGTATATGTTATTACGTATAAGTGGGGAATCTCCTCTTAGTAAACACACCACTATTTATGTTAAAAGTAAAAAAAAAAAATTAATTCAAAAATTTCTGAATCACAAAGGCCTGTTAATTATAATATATAGATCTTTTGAAAGCACTAAAAAAAACTGTAGCGTAAAGAGCAAGGTATTGACTTGGGGGAGAACCCCCTCATATACGTAATAACTTATGTTCATTTTAAGTTCTAATGTTGCTTCTTACTTTCAGTTGAAAAAACTGTTTTTTTTTAATTTAATTTCTGATAGTTTTTTAAATAATGCTTGAAAATCTGGCGCCCCCTTCATAGACATGTTCCTTGCCCCAAAGAAACATCCTCCACGGAAAGACTCTCCCGAGTAACCCCCTACTCCAGCCCCCCCCCCCACCAGAAAAAAATTCTTCCTGAAAATGTCTGTATACTTCCCAATAACCAATACAATATGTAAGCAATGGGCAAAGTTCATAATTTGCAGCCCTTCCCCTGGGAACTGTGGGGCATTAAGTCATCGTAAAAGACATATTTATTCGATTTTCGACTATGCTGGACAAAATGGCTATCTCAAAATTTTAATTGGGTGACTTTGAGAAAAAAATGAGCGTGGGAGGGGGCCTAGTTGCCCTCCATTTTTTTTTGGTCACTTAAAAAGGGAGCTATAACTTTTAATTTCAGTTCCAATGAGCCCTCCTACGATATTCTAGGACCACTGGGTCAATACGATTACCCCTGGGAAAAAAAAACAACAAATAGACACGCATCCGTGATCTTTCTTCTGGCAAAAAATGCAAAATTCATCATTTTTGTAGATAGGAGCTTGAAACCTCTGTAGTAGGGTTATCTGATACGCTGAATATGATGGTGTGAATTTCATTAAGGTTCTATAACTTTTAGGGGGTTTTCCTCCCTTTTTTCGAAAATCAGCCAAATTTTCTCAGGCGCGTAACTTTTGACGGGTAAGATTAAACTTAATGAAAATTATATATTTGAAATCAGAATTAAAATCTGATTCTTTTGATGTATCTATTGGTACCAAAATTCCGTTTTTTAGAGTTTCGGTTACCATTGAGCCGGGTCGCGTCTTAAGTAAGGAGCGACCCGGCTCAATGGTAACCGAAACTCTAGAAAACGGGTTTTTGATACCAATAGATATATCAAAAGAATCAGATTTCAATGCTGATTTCAAATATATAACTTTCATCAAGTTTAGTGCTACCCATCAAAAGTTACGCGCCTGAAAAATTTGGCTGATTTTTCAAAAAAGGGGGAAAGACCCCTAAAAGTTATAGAACCTTAATGAAAATCACACCATCATATTCAGCGTATCAGAGAACCCTACTGTAGAGTTTTCAAGCTCCTATCTACTAAAATGTGGAATTTTACATTTTTTGCCAGAAGAAAGATCACGGATGCGTGTGGATTTGTGTGTTTGTTTGTTTTTTTTTTCCCCAGGGGTGATCGTATCGACCAGTGGTCCTAGAATATCGCGGGAGGGTTCATTCGAACGAAAATTAAAAGTTCTAGTGCCCTTTTTAAGTGACCAAAAAAGGGAGGTACCTAGGCCCCCTCCCACGCTCATTTTTTCCCCAAAGTCACCCGATCAAAATTCTGAGATGGCCATTTTGTTCAGAATGGTCAAGAATATGATAAACATGTCTTTTAGGATGACTTAATCCCCCGAAGTTCCCAGAGGAAGGGCTAAAAGTTATGAACTTTAACCAATGTTAACATATAGTATTGGTTATTGAGAAGTATACAGAAGTTTTCAGGAGGTTTTTTTTCTGGTTGTGGGTGGGAAGGGTGGGTTGGTGGTTATGTTGGAGGATCTGTTCATGAAGGAAGTTTTCATGGGGGAAGGGAAATTGCCATGAAGGGGGCGCCGGACTTGCCAGCATTATTTATTGGTTATTGGGAAGTATACAACCATTTTCAGGAAGGATTTTTTTCTGGAGGGGGGCTAGAGGAGGGGGTTACTCTGGAGAATATTTCCGTGGAGGATGTTTCTTTGGGGTAAGGGACATTTCTATGAAGGGGGCGCGGGATTTCCAAGCATTATTTAAAAAACGAACAGAAATTAAATAAAAAAAAACAACAAGTTTTTTCAACTGAAATGTAAGAAGGAATATTAGAACTTAACACGAACAGAAATTATAACGTATGTGAGGGGGTTCTCCCCCAAGTCAATACCTCGCTCTTTACGCTACAGTTTTTTTTAGTGCTTTCAAAAGAGCTATCTATTCTAATTAAACGGCCTTTGTGATTCAGGGGTTTGTGAATCAAAATTGTTTTTAACTTTTAACGTAAAGAGTGTGGTATTTTCTAAGGGGAGAACCCCTTCATATACGTAATAACATATACGTAATAAAAAAACAATAAAAAAACAAGCGATACGGCTCAATAGTAATCGAAACTTTTAAAAACGGAATTTTGATGTCAATAAATGTATCAAAAGAATGTGTTTATAATGCTGATCCTAAATATATAAATTTTATTAAGTTTAGTATTACTCATCAAAGGCTACGAGCCTGAGAAAATTTACTCGATTTTTTTAAAGAGGGGGAAACATCCCCTACAAGTGAAAGAATTTTAAGGAAAATCACACCGTCAGATTCAGCGTATCAGAAAACCCTATTACATAGGTTTCAAGCTCATATCTGCAAAAATCTGCAACTTTGTATTTTTTGCCAGAAGAAAAATATACGAATATAGAAGTTAATTTAATTTGTAAAGACATCCATTTAGCAAAAGAAAAGTAAAATTTTTATGCAAATAAAAGCTGCATTAACTAAAAAACGATCAGAAATTAAATAAAAAAAACAAGTTTTTTAAACTGAAAGTAAGGAGCGACATTAAAACTTAAAACGAACAGAAATTATTCCGTATATGAAAGGGGCTGTCCCCTCCTCAACGCCTCGCTCTTTACGCTAAAGTTTGACTCTGTCTCACAACTTTATTTTTTAAAACAATAAAAAACTTTAGCGTAAAGAGCGAGGCGTTGAGGAGGGGACAGCCCCTTTCATATACGGAATAACCTTTATAACTTCAAGGGGGGTTTTGCCCCTTTTTTTGAAAATCAGACAAATTTTCTCAGGCTTGTAGCTTTTGATAAGTAAAACTAAACTTAATGAAACTTATACGAGGTATATTTGAAATCAGTATAATAAGCCAATTCTTTTGATATATCTATTGGTATCAAAATTCCATTTTTAGAGTTTCGGTTACTATTGAGCCGGGTCGCTCCTTAATTACAGTTCGTTACCACGAACTGTTTGATTACCCATCGAAATCCAAACAGAGATCATTGAAATATTTATTATTTTTTCTGCGTTACCAAAAGTATTTTATTCATAAAACTTTACAGTTTCATGAAATGTAATTAAGCAAATTGAAAATGTTCTTCAACCAAAATGAGGAAAAATTTTAAAACTTAAAACAAATATAAACTACTCTGTATATAAGAGAAATTGCCCCCATCTCAGCACCCTATTCACTACACGAAAGTATTTTTAGTGCTTTGAAATTTTTTTTTCTATTTGCAAATTTTCTTTAAAATTTGGAAAAAAGCCAAACTTCACAGCAAAGAGTTGGGAGCTAAGGAGGAGACAGCCCCCTTCATACAAAGAATAATCCGTTAAAATTGGTATCAAATCTGTTCCTTGCTTTTAGTTGAAAAGCTCGTTTTTTATTTAATTTCTGATTGTTTTCCAAATCCTACCTAGGCCTAATCAAGATATAATTTGAGGTACCGGTCCCTTAAATTCCTCTTAATTGCTTTTAAAATATATAAATCAATAGTTGTAATTTGATTAATACCGTCCTACGTTTAAATTTTCAATTTCAATTTTGGATAAAATTTGAATATACTTAAAAAATTGACGATGAATAGTAATTTTGGTGAAAAGTCCTTGTTAATATTACTACTAAAGAATTTCAGTTGGATGAAAAGGAGTATTATTGTTTGTATGGATGGAAAATCTGTGAAACTTTTGATCTTCTACGTACCTGAAACCATCACAACCTCTACAATAGGATTTTCTTATCGATAAATACATTACATACATTTGTTTAAATACATTGAAATATTTCATATAAATCGAAAAAGAAAAATATTACCATTTCTAATTGCTGAAAACTAAGTTTCTAGTAGTATTTGCCACCCCAACGAAATTTCCTAGTGGGGCTGATGATGACCTACCTTGCCTTTCCACCTCTGTGCTGGTAGATATGGGAATGTAACATTTTAGCTGTATAGAGAAACATTTTAATTAATTCCTACTCCCCCCCCCCTACCTCTTTCAACATTTATCTGAAGCCTCATGAAGAATTAGCAGTTTGTCCATTAACATGTTCGTTTTTTAGGAATCTACCCTACCCCCACCTAAAAAATTACTCACCCCCTCATTATAGCTGATACGCAATTACAGATCACCAGACGTAGCCTAATTTCATTACAAATATAGTGAATCAACTTTGTTGAATCCAGTATTGCCACCGTGTGGTATTACTTCTTTTAACTGGGAAGCCTAAAATATAGTTATTGATACTTTTAAATCAATTAGCTTCTCGGGGTTGAAAATTCGTCCTCTTCTGGTTGAAGTCGTAGTTTGGGGCTCTAAGCCGCCTTAACTGTCACCCAACCACCACTGCTATTTTAGAGTCTACCCCCCTGGAATATTTTCTGCCGGTGCCTTTGAGTAGTGGTGGGGAAAAGCGTTGAAAAACACCAGAATACTTCCGTGTTTGAGAAAAGCACCAAAATTGGCTGATATGTGCTTTTTAGCATGCTCTTTAATATGGCTTGATTGCGCAAGTGAAACTTTTCCTTGGAACGCCGCTAGGTGGCTTGAAATTTAAGATGGCGGACAAAAATATGAGGACATTTCATTTGCAATTCAATGTGATTTTTGGTGTTTTATAATTTGATGCCCTTTTCTCTAGCTGTTCAGAGGGATTTTTGCTGTTCTTTGTTCCATGCCTTCTTCTTTATCTGTTGAAGCTCATTTGCCATCTTGTGTAATTTTGTATGCGTCATAGATACTAAAACCAATGCAACCACTCCCAGGGGAAAAAAGATGTAAATTATGCTGTTGAAATGTTTATAAACATAACGTCACTTACATGAGCTTTTTTTTCCAAAATTACGGCTCTAACCAACTTATCTCAAACTCTTGACCTATTTAGATTTTTTTTTTTTTCAGCCCAGAAAATCCCTGGGGGCCTATATATAGGCTATCTATACCCAAGTTAGTCTTGTGTGTCACTGGTTGATTAAAATAAAGACAACTTGTAAATTTAAATCAAAATTGTCCAGATTGTCTGAACTAAGCGTTTGTTTCTAAAGACTAAATATAAGACTGAAAAATACCTAGATCGTCAAGTAATAGAGGGGGTTTCCAAATGTATTATATTTAACTGGAGGTTTTGCGTGCTCTTAAAACAGCTCAAAATCTGCACTGAAAAGAATTAATTAATATGTTTTAAATTTTTCAGTTCAGAATATTCACCAATGGACTCAGTCCAAAATGTCAGCTTATTCTGAAAAATTGCCATTTTGCAATTTCTTGCAAAGAAATTGAAAAGGCATTAAATACATTTTAAAGTTCATATTTTTCCTGATTTGACACTTAAAATTATACAAATTTCAAAAAGTAATTTCTTTTTCTGAAAACCGGACTAAAATGCACTGTTTAAAACTCAAATTTTATCTTATTTATCTTTTATTTTTGTACCAAGATTCAGCTTGCTGGGTGACAGGCTTGTTACCTGTTGTTGTTAAAAAGAACCAGTAACTGAAACATCATATATGTTTGACACCCTATGTGCCAACAATGGCTCTGGAGGATGTTCATCCATTTTCTATCACACTATTTTACCACTGTACTAAGTTTTCATTCGCTAATTTTGACGTATGTTTAATAATTTGTTTCCTTATAATAAGCTATAATCTATACAGTTTAAATGAGTTTCAATTTACACTCCTACCTCAGTTATTCATTGTATAGGGCTCCAGCTATTTTTGAAACAGTTGGCTTGAGTGACATGTTTTATTTTTATGAACTAACGTGTCTATTATTATCTTGAGTGAAGAATCGAGGATTTATTTAGTCATAGGTTGTATATTTGTATTATATCACAGCTCTACTAGCCGAAGGGCCAGTCAGACAATACGTGTGAAACAACAGCGTATAACCTTTTATGAAGACAGGCGATTTACACTCCTCTTTCTCAAACAAAAAGTTGATAGGTTTTAAATTCAAGAATTCATATTCTAAATTTTTCAACCAGCAATAAACTCTAGGCTTGACCCTGTCCCTGAAATTGGGTAATTTCCCCTGTGATACTCATAAATGCCACATTTTAGCTGAATAGGAACAATGAAGATAGGAACTAAAAAATATACATTTCAGGGGAACGACAAAAACTGGGAAAATGAAAAAATTAGTAAATTATACGAAAAAATCATGAGAAAAATCCCGTAATTTGGAGTATGATCAACGGCATGTTTTTTTTCTATTAAATTAAATTGTATATTTTAAAATTTGATGATATTGTTATATAGATTGTTTTTTGTTGCATATTTTTGTATATTTGTGTGTTTTGTTTATTAAAATATTATTTTATTATAATATTGGATAATATTTATTATATGTTATTTATTAATTTATTTACTATAAATTATACTCTTTATGAAATTATCATTATTATTAATTTTTATCATGGAAGATCTTTTAGACTTCTTTTTTTAGACTACTGCTGAATCGGTTTCGTCAACAAATGAGACGGTGCGAGTAAATGTTTTCCCTCCTCATCTTCGAAACACGTCGTATGACATATGGCTTCATTCATCGTACTGGATTACCAACGAGGTTGGTAATTCAAGATCTTGGGTCTTGAATGTAACTAGAAACTTAACTAGGAGCCAAAATTGATCAATAAGTGTACTGCTTACACGTTCTTTCAAACTCGAATGTCGGCGAAATTGGTCAGTTTGTTCTAGTGTATCACCAAATTTATTGAATGATTCCTCACCAAGAGCGTTGAAGAACATTCCAGTTGTCAGACAATTTTGAGATGTGTGCAAACCCATTTATTTATTGGGTTTGCGCGGGGAGGGGGGGAGGGGAATGTGCAAGATACCAGGACACGACTTTTTCCTAGCATTTCCTCATAGGTGTAAATTTTCTGTGCGTGGATCCGACTTCTTCTTATATCCAACATACATTAATGAACGCTTTATCGTTTGGGTATATATGTGTGCGTGAGGAGGCAAACGACTCAGAGATGGTCACAACATAGAACTGAGTCCATATTCGTGATCTATGTACCAGATTTTCCTATCACCGCCTTTTTAAAAGTGTAAGTTCACCATCAATTTCACCGACCGGTTTTGCCCGATTTTTTCTATGTTCGAGAGTTTTTTTTCCGGTTCAAATGATGCCAAAATCCAAATTGTTGCAATTTGTTTTAGGTAACCCCTAAAATTAATTTAAATTGACTGTACTACTGTGGCCAGATAATAAATTGTCCTGCATTTCATAAACCATTTTGTTACTGATTTTGTTTGTTTGTTTCTTAACAAGAAAAACTAAAACAAAGTTTTGAAAGCCAAATATGTAACCCTCAATGTTGCTTCGACGGTGATAAAGAAAAAGTAGCATCCACAGTCACTGGAGAATTAAGTCAGCAAATGCCTTCACAGGCCAGAAAATTGGTTGAATTTCTTGAAAAGGCTGAGTCAGATAAACAGCAGAGATTAGAAGTTACGTGTGCAGAACAACAGACTACAAAAATCCGTCTGCAAAACGCGCTGACTGAACTTGAAATAACAAGGGCTGAAATGGTTAAAGTACAAAGGGAAAACGTTAGAAAGCTGGCTCTCGAAAGGTATTAGTTTGGTCTTTTTTACTTTTTATGTATTTTAGTGACGGATTAGGTAGTGGCAAAGTTCTTAGCTATTTAAGAAAAAAAAAAGTGCAGATGTGCATTTATATTGCTCCGAAATTACAAGCCTAATAAAAAAGAAAATTATGGTTTTTATTTGATTTGTCGTGAAAATTGTAGTTGATTAAAAAAAAAAAAGATATGAAACGGAACTAAGAAATCCCTAATTTTTGAGAGTTTTTTTCTGTATTACTGTAATTCCATTTTGTGTGGAAAAAAACACAGTTAGTCTTTGTTTTGCCTTTATCATCTCGGCTATTAACCTTCTTAAAAAGGTCTCTTCTTCAACTCTTCATCTTTTTATTTTAATACTAACAGGATCGTAAAATAATACTCTCGTCTTTCTCAGAATTCGTTTTAAAAATTCAGTTTTAGATGAAATGTTAAGAACGGTATTAAAACCTAAATTGAGCTGAAATTAAAATAAGTTAAAACATCAAACTCAAAAGGAACAGAAATAATGAACGAGGCTACCACCCCCTCAAATTCTTAACGATGGATTGTCATTTGTTTGGTACTGAATTAAAAACATTTTTTTTTCTGTTTTAATCGTAACAGTGAAGTTAAAACCATTCATACTTCGAGGAATTTCTTTTCTGTATTCCATTACATTTAAATAAACGATGTGGTTTTATTAGGCTTGTGAGCCTAATAAATATTAGGTTTATTATTAGGTTTTTTATTAGGTTTATTATTAAATTTTATTAGGTTTATGTGCAATTAATTTTTAACAATGCATTCTTCTTTTAAATGGATTACTTTGGAATGTATAGAAAGTCAATTGGAGAAAATTTAGTTGATTCACCGTTCAAAATAGTGCTGCAGTAAAAAAAAAGATTGTTACAAACATTAACAATTTGGTGCGTTTTTGAATTTTATTCAGTTTTTGAATTTGACAATAATGAAGAATGTGATTTTATTTAAACTTTTTTTGATGTTATTTTGTGTTTTATTTTGACTTCAAAATACAACTTCAACCCAGCCGAGCTTGTTTTGGCTATTTAAAAAAAATAAAAATTATCTTGTCTTACGCCCAGATACAACCCTTTGACAACTTAGATGCACCTGATGTCTTTTGGTTTAGTGCAATGCCTCCCTCAAATTTTCCGGTCCTTTTGCTTTTAAGTTTAAAGAAGCTGAGGGAAATCCAGGCAAGACTTGGAAACTTTGATTTAAAATCTTTTGATTTGGTTCAATAGTTGTAGTTGAATTAGTAGAAGTTGCAGTAGTATTTGCAGTCGCGGTTGCAACTGCAGTAGTAGTAGCAGTACTACTAGTAGTATCCTGAATAAGAAATTGTAGCAGTTGAAGTGAGACGTTGTTTTATGTGTAGTTGCAAGTTTCTCACTCGTAGTTGTAAGTAGAAGTAGTTTTAAGTGGTCACAGTGAAAGTAGCAGTCTTTTTTTTTTTTTTTTTTTTTTTTTAAATAAATAAATAAATAAAGGGTTGATTCATCAACCAAAAATAACAAAATCCAGAATCTAAGCTTGTAAAGTAGATCACTACCCCACCTCGGCATAAAAAAAAAAGAAAAACAAAAACAAACAAACAAACCTATCACATAAAAATAACTAATACGCGACTATACCACCCCTACTCTTTATTATCTCATCAATTCTCAATATTCAACATATTAGCAAACTAAAGGCAAAAGAGACCGGAGAACTGACTCACTCACCCCCATATACCCTATAACAATGTTCTTTTAACAGACTTCTAAATTCAGAAACATCCGTCACCTTCTTTATCTCTTCTGGCAGACTAGTCCAAGCACGAGGGCTAACATGGCGGATACAAAACATTGACCTAGTTGTCACAGGCTTAGGTAGTCTGAATTCATTCGAACGTCTTAAACTATAAGAATGAAAACTAGAAACAGGCAGAAAAAAATCTTGAAAGCAAATTGGCAGCATTTTATTCTGATGTTTAAACATAAAAAGAGCATTATAAAACTTAGTCAATCCAAAGAGTGGAACAATAAGTAATTCAGCATACCTTGCTCTAACTGAGGAACACTTATCATCTCCAGTAAGTACTCTTACAGCTTTATTCTGTAATACTCTAATCTGCGATAAATGACCCACAAACGTTGAAGACCAAGCCAATATACAATAAATCAAATACGGATGAATAAGGGAGAAATAAAACATTTTGAGAACCGGTCTAGGGAAAGTACGCTTTAGCTTCCTTATAATTCCCAAATTTCGGGCAACTCTAGCTGCAATTTGATTAATATGATCTTTGAAACTCAAGCACTCATCAACTATCACTCCATGAAACTTCACTGCTCTGACATATTCTATGGTATTCCTATCAAGTTCTAGTTTCACTATCCAGGGATAGTAATTAACGCCTCTTACGTAAATAATAAAATGATTTTTCTTGTGGTTTAATTTGAGTTTATTAACTCTCATCAATTTCTCTATTTGTTTCATTCACTTTTTTAGAACTAGTAGAAGTTCTCTTTCAGTCCTCGCAGCAACTGTAAAATGTGTATCGTCAGCAAAACTAGGAATTATAATTCTGTTACCACGATCCCCTTTATCCGAAATATTTATATCTTCAATGCACCGGTAAATATCATTTATATAAATCAAAAATAAAAGAGGTCCCAAAACTGACCCTTTAGGAACGCCAGCCTTGACTCTCTGCGGGCTAGAGGCCTCGCTTTCGATTTGAACAATCTGCATACGTTCACTCAGGAATGATCTAACAAGTTCCCAAAAATTTTCCACGGATACCACAATTATCTAACTTCTTTACCAAAATTTCATAATCCACACAATCAAATGCTTTCATTATGTCAAGGAAAACGGATGCCACTTTAAGACCACGATCTAAATGATCATTAACAAAAGTCGTCAAGAAGATCACTGCTTGCTCAGTTGACATTCCTTTCCTAAATCTAAACTGACTAGATCGAAAAAAAGACCTAGATTCTAGGAAAGTAACCATTCTTACATTTATTAGTCTCTCTATTATTCTAGAAATAACAGGAAGAAGCGAAATAGGCATATAATTATCTAAATTTCCATTATCACCCCCTTTAAAAAGCGGTTTCACTTTCGCAATCTTCAGACAATCGGGGAAAATACCTGACTTAAAACACTCATTTATTAGCATTACCAACTGACTAGAAACTATAGGATAAATAACACGGGAAGCTTTCACAGTCATGGGATCCGATCCTGCTGCACTGATTTTCATATTTTTAACCACTTCACACAACTCACTTAATTTAACCGGCTTTAAATAAGCAGATACTTCGATCTTATCAGGCAGGAATTGTGTAAAATCGCCATCCTCAGCCAGGACTGGGATACTGGATCCTACATTATGGCCCACATTAGAGAAATGATCACAAACTGAATTGCAACTCACACTGTCCGAAAGCTCCGAGGAAGACCGACTAGGGTTCGTAACAGACTTAATAAGTTTCCATGTCTTGTCTGAATTTACCTCAGCTTCTTTGATCCTAAAACCAAAATAATCCGTTTTAGCTTTCCGAAGGAGACAATTTAGCATGTCATTATATGCTTTATAAACATCCCTAGTAGCTGTCCCTTCATTTTGGATTAATTCCTAATATAAATGGTTTCGCCTTCTCATACTTAAGAGTAGACTCTTAGTAATCCAAGGTTTCTTTGCTGATTCATATCTGTAAACTCTTAGGTTTAACACGTTTCTGAAGCAAAACTGTTAATGTCCCGTACTATTTTTCAAATTTCCGATTTATATTATATTCCTCTTGTAGAAAAATGAATACAGTCTTATCAACTTCTAATTTAAAACGGGCAACAGCCTCACAATTAATAATATGCCGAATGACATTGCAACGAGATCCCTTATTGAACTGTAGGACTTGCGGTACTGTTATCATTACTCCAAAATGATCTGAAACACTATTAACCACAACAGCAGGTGACTTATATTCAGTATTTACAAATATGTTATCCAATATTGACGCAGAATTCTCAGTAATTCTTGTACAGATATTTATAGTAGGCTTCAGCCCGTAGCTAAGCATCATATCCAGAAACTTCTTAACCCTCTGACTAGAATGTAGACTTTTTAAATCAATATTAAAGTCCCCACACACAAAACACGGCTGTCTTGTTCCACTCAACAGGTCCAGTTGTTCCTCTAACAGACTCAGAAATTCAACAAGGCTACTAGACGGAGGTCGATAAATAATAACAAGAACACATTTCAAATTTTTCTTAGACACATTCACAACCATCGACTCAAACACCATTTTTTTATGTTTAGTAAGGGAAGGCATCGGCAATACATTAAGATCACTCTTGATATATGCCGCTAAACCTCCATGTTGGTGCACTCCCCTGTTTTTTAAAACCATTTGGTAATTAGGAATATCTAATAGAGATGACGTATGAGACTTCAACAATGTCTCAGTCAGGGCCAAGACCAGTAAACCTTGAGTCTGCAGAACTTCCTCCAGGTACTGAAAAGAAGTACTAATACCTTGGCAGTTTAAGTGAAAAACCGAAAAATCACTCGGGTCATAATCATTATTCAAATCCTGAAGGAACTTATAACGGGCTTTCAAATATTCCTCACCAATACCATTACTATCAAATTCACGATGGAGTACCCCACCCCCAATATCTTCAATCCTGACTGAATCATTCTCCAGCCCCTTCAACCTATTCCACTCTAAATTAAGCATTATCAAAAATCATTTTGTGACGGATATGAGAAGGAAAAGGTTCTGTTAACTTACGCTAATCATTTTCATCATTCGCTGGGTTGGTATCATCGCTTCCACACTTCGATCCTAAACAAAAAAAAAAGAAACATAAATATCTACTACTAGTAGTAGATATTTATACTAGTCGCGGTTGCAACTGCAGTAGTAGTTGCAGTACTACTAGTAGTATTCTGAATAAGAAATTGTAGCAGTTGAAGTCACACGTTGTTTTATGTGTAGTTGCAAGTTTCTCACTCGTAGTTGTAAGTAGTAGTAGTTTTAAGTGGTCAAAGCGAAAGTAGCAAGTCTTTTTGTAGCAGTCGAGTTGTATTTGTATTTGCAGTCATAAGTAGTTACAGTTGCAGTTTTAAATTGTCGTAGTCACAGTCGCCAGTATTTGCAGTCGAAAGTAGTCATAGATGCAAATAGTCATGGTCATAAGTTTTTGCAGTCGTAAATAGTCGGAGTCGCAAGCAGGGATAGTCGTAAGTGGTGTTAGTTGTAGTCGCTGTTGCTAGTATCTGCAGTCACAAGTAGTTATAGTCGCGATTTGTCGCAGTCGTAAGTAGTTGCAGTCCCAGTAGTTGTAAAAATAATGGTCCTGAAGATCTCAAGTTAAGACCTTCAGCTACTCTCAGCAGTAAAACCTTTATTGCTTATGCAATATCTCACCATTACATCATTACTACCTTGAAAATCACCATGCACATAGTGTTTTTTGATTTTATTCTACACTCTCCCTTAACATTTCTTGAAATTAGTCACAAGCAGGAGTAGTTTCAGTCATAGTCGCAAATTGTCACAATTTGCCACAGTTGCAGTCACAGTTGTAGTAATGGTAGCAGTAGTAGCGGTGGATCTGGAAGTTTGAAGTTAATACCTCTAGCCGTTCCTAAGATATTGTAGTTCCACCTATTGGTAATCTGGATGCGCATAGAATATTTTGATTCAGTTCAAAATCCCTCCCCCCGACAATCCGTGAAGAAACAAAATGTTTTTTTTTTGAAAATTGTGACCAGTGCTGGGGAGGGTCCATCCAAAGAAGGTGAGAAGGGGCTCGTTATCTACTGGTCAATTTTCAATATCGCCCTGAATATGCTATGCAAGTTTCAGCTTGCTACTCTTAGCCATTTCTGATATATTGATGATTCGCCCCTTTGACAAAAAGCATGTACATAATGGTTTTTGATTTTGTTCAATATTCCCCTCGATATTTCCCGTTGTTTGCCACAAGTAAAAGTAGCCGCGGTCACAAGTAGTTGCAGTCACAGTCGTGAGTTGTAGCAGTCACAGTTGCAAGTAGTCACAGTTGCAAGTAGTCACATTCACAAGTAGTCGAAGTCGAACTCGAAAGTAGTCAGAGTTGCAGGCAATCACCGTCACAAGTAATCTTAGTTACAGTCACAAGTAAATGAATTAGAAATCACAATAGCTGTTGCAGTAGTAATGGCCTTGAAAGTTTTAGATTTATACCCTTACCTGTTTCCAAGATATTGTAGCTATATCTTTTTGTTAACCTGGATGCAAATAGTTTCTTTTGATTTAGCTCAACATACCCCTCAACATAACTGAAAATTTCGCCACAATACCCTAGGCGTTTTTGGTAGCACAAACAATTAGACATCCCCCCAAGCTTCCAAATGATAAATACTGCATTTTTGGAAATGGACAAATTGCATAATTTACATTCCTTGCCTGGAGCGATCCTGAGTGGGGGGGCTGGCATCCTCGGAGGAATACTTTTTAGACCTTTTGACTATTATGAACAAATTGCTTCAAAATTTCTATCAGTGATGAGGGGAGAGGGTATTTCAAAGGGCAAGAGGGGCTTGTTGCTTTCCGACTACTTTTTAACATCCCCCCTTAACATAACCTGAGAGTTTCAACTTAATATCCTCAGCCGTTCTTAAGATATTGTAGAGATTCCTTTTTGAGAAAGTGCACTTAGTGTCGGTTTATTGATTTTAGCATACCCTACAACATTCTCTGAAGTTTCATCTTAATATCCTTTGCCGTTTCTAACACACCCAGGATCAAACATTTCTCCTTTTTCTAGTGATCAATCCTGCATTTAACAATCGGCAAATTGTACAATTTACAGCCCTTGTCCTGCGGCCGTGGGGGTATGGTATCCCCAGAGGCAAACTTATTAGACCTTTTGACTGTTTTGAAAAAAATGGCTTTTTAAAAATTTTGATCATCGTTGAGGATAGTGGTACCTAAAATAGATTGTCCCCCTACCACTCCTCAACATAACCGGAAAGTTTCAACTTAATATCCTCAGCCGTTCCTTCGATATTGCCGATACGCCCTTTAGACAACCAGCATGCACATAGCGTTTTTGATTGTTTTCGATATCTCTATGAACATTTCCTTAAAGTTTCATCTTAATTCTCTAAGCCTTTTTGGAGAACCAGGATCAAACCTGCCCCATTTTACCGATAAAAACCTTGTGGGTTAACAATGGGTAACTTTCATAACTTACAGTCCTTGTTCCAGGGCTGTTGGGGGTTCTGTCAACACGAAGGCCTAGTTGTTTGACCTTCAGACTATTTTGAACTAGACTGTTGTTTCAAAATTTTGATCAGATGCCTTTGGGGAAGGGCAGCTGAAAATGGGATGGGAGGGAGAAAACTCTTAGCCCTCCAAGAACTTTTCAGCACCCCCCTCAACTAGCTTCGATAGTTTACACTTAATACCTTCAGCCATTCAAATGATATTGCTGCATATTCTTACAAAAATATTCTTACAATATTTAAAACAAAAATTACGTTGAAAAGAATCTTCAACTGCTGAGCTTTCATTAATTAATAGCACTATGTGTCAGATTTTCAGTTTTAATTTTATTAGTTCTTTTAAAGGATTTTTCAAGACACATATAGTTTTCAGTAAAGCAGCAATGACGCAGTAGATTTTAGACTGCAGCTATGGAAGGAGGCAGTAACTAGACTTTTTTTGTAGTGATTTTTGTTCGTTTTAGTTTTATTTGAATATTCAATTTAATTCTCGTTTTAAGATTTATTTATTCATTTATATTGAATAATAAATATAAATATTGAAATACTTGTTGTATGAATGTTTGCTGTGAGTGTTTATTTAATTTCTGTTTGTTTTGGGCTCAACGCTTCAGCGTTGCCTCTGAAAATAACCGGAAAACGCAAGATAAATAAAAAAACGAAACAAACTCTATCAAACAGAAAACTTCACATTCGAGAGATAAAAAAAAAAAAAACTTCTGTGTAATAAAGAAAAAGAAAGGAAATCTGAACTCAGAAGTACAGCAAAACAGAATAATGAAGTTGGAGAAGGGTAGTTTTATTTCAGTTATTTTATTTTGTCTTTTTCTTAGCATCACATCCTGCTCATCCATCCATACAACTAGCTCCTGCTCATCCCATTAAAATAGCTTAATGCAATCAAATTGGATTTTATTTTGTCTCTAACAGCAAGTAAAAACTATTCTTTTTGAAAGAGAATGTTTTTCATTAGCTATCGATAATGAGGACTATTTGCAATTGATTGAAATGAGCTACAACGAGCGCGGGGTTTACAGTTTCTAAATAGTTCGAAATCATTTGCATTGTCCCTGTTGAATATTATATAACCTTTTTGTCCTACTCCCATATCACAATCTTGTTGTGTCCATAGGTTAACAGATCTTAATTTCCCCCCTCCCCTGAGATATACAAAATCCAGTAGAGTACTCACTTTTTGGTGGTTTCGTGGCTATGAAGGTCTCTTAATTGTTAATTATCTTCCCTCTCTTACATTAAGCTTCTTGGCGTATGCCTGGTTGTATTACTTTAACTAATGATATGTTCATCTTTTTACTGCTTAACTTGTCAGTTTCTGTCTATTTGAACATTTACGAATTCTAAAGACCGTACAACGGTGTTGTCTTTCAGTTACAAACACGCAGAAGAAATTATCTCACTTGAGGAAAAAAACTCCGCCACAGTACATGCGTTAGAACAAACTCAAATAGAGGCAGGTCAACTGAAGTCTTCATTGGAAAGCTCTTTTATTCAGTTGGCAAAAACTGAGGGTCAACTTAAAGAAGCCGTAGACCGAGAGAATTCTTTGAAAGAAGAATTGAAGAAATTACAAAATGAACGTAAGTAGTAAGATGATAAAGTAATGTAGATGATAAAGTAGTAAGTAGTAATGATAAAAGTAAGTAGGTTTGTTTCTAAATCATTGGAACGATAAAATAAAAGTTCAAAATAGGGATAAAATCCTTTTTAATAGACAGTGTATAGAAATTCACAAAAATACCAGATATTTCGGTCACATATACAGTGACCGTCATCAGTAGTAAAACATCAGTAGTAAAGGTCACTGTATATGTGACCGAAATATCTGGTATTTTTTGTGAATTTCTATACACTGTCTATTATAAAGGATTGTATCCCATTTTGAACTTTTATTTTATCGTTATGGAAACGCAGTGTGGTCTCCGAAATTATCTAAATCACTGGAAATAATTACGGAACTCTATATCAGTGTTTGGAGTTAATGCTACACTAAGATTTAATACAATTCACATAGGCTTAAGACTATGTAAAAGAATAATTTTCTAAAGTAATTAGGGGAAGTAATACGGAAACCATTAATTAATTTAAGTTAAAACAAAATGATAAAAAGGGGGTAAAATGAGCTGAAATGAAAGAAATGCTGAACGGGGTTAAAATTTACATGGGGATAAGATGCATGTATAGTAACTGAAAGAAGATTGAAACGGAGATTAAAGTTTCAAAAAGGATTAGATTGAGAAACTGGAAAACCAAAGCTAACCAGATGACGAAGAGAAAAAAAAAAATCTCAAACTGATTGAAAAACATTCAAGGGATAATTTTGGTTAAGAGTGGCTGAGAGGGAATGTTAATCTGAGATGGAACGCACAGTGGCTGCATTTACAACTGCCAAGACTGACCTTTGAGTGACTTCAAAATGCAATTTAGGTCGGAAAGTCATATACGAGATTTAATAAGATTTAGATTATTATGAGTAAATCCGGCTCGTTGTCATGCATATTTTATGCATGAGCAATTCGTGATTTAAACAAAGTATTGGAAAACAGGGTTAAAAAAAGGATTCCAAGGTGCGTTCACTGAACTTGCCACATTTCTCGATATGTTATAAAGAAGTAATGGGAATGTTTCGTTAAGCAGTGTCTCTTCATTTTCGTCTACCCTTGTTACAGCACAGTATAAAATTACCAAATTGAAAGAAAATCTTCTTCAGGATACTCACAAGTAGGTGACTCAGAAATTTTCAGGTGACAAAAATGTGATCAATAAACAAGTGATTAACACTATAGTCGCTGAGATCTATGACGCGATGAATCTAGACTACAGTGCCCAGTTTGTTTGCATAGAATACCGCAAGGAGGATCTAGAACTTGAAAGAAGGTCGAATGCTCTTCTAATCCACGGACTGTCACAGACAGTTAAGGAAACACGGACTAACAGTGTTTTAAGGCTAATTGGTACTAAGTTGGGGATCACTATGATGGCTACTGATATTAAGTCAACCAAGGGCTATACTACTCGAGCAACTTTAGCAGATATTTTCCTCCCAACCATTCTTGTCATCTTTCATTTCTCTGAATGTGCAAAGTGCGTTCTCGCAAAAAAAAACTGGCCCGAACAAAAGTATTTATATCTGAGTATTTAACACCAAAGTGTTAACAACTGTTAAATGTTCCACGTGACAAATTTGGTGTTAGGTATATGTGGACTCATGACAACAAAATTTGTTTATATGTATTTTGTAGGCTTTTTATGAGTAGAATTGGACCTTTAGGCTAGTGGGGAGGTGCGGCGCTGAAGCTCAGTAAGATTATTCACTCTGAATTCTCTATTTTAGATGTCTTGCTCGCTAGGGTCTACAAAAAAAATTTACAAAACTCATCAGAATTTGTTTATTTGCATTTTGGTAGCTTGTTTAAGAGTAGAATTTAACCTTTGGGTGATAAAAGGGGGGGGGGGTGAGCTGAAGCCCGTTAAACACTAAACTTTGGATATGTCCTTAAGCTGATTTGACTAAACATCCATTTTTGTATTTTGCTTTCATTTGACTGAACATCCATTTTTTATTTTGCTTTTGAAATCACTGAAGGTATATATTGCTTTCAATAAAGCGCGTATGAAACTCGTTCTATGATTGGGATTCAAGGAGAACGACTTCCCAGTTCATTTATCTAGAAATTTATGTTCGTTTTGAGTTTGAATTCAATATTAGTTTTATTTTTGGTACATTAGAAGTTCATTTTTGGTCTAATTTCTTATTTTAAGTCGAATATCTGTTTCTTTTAATTTTTAGTTAATTGTTGATCATACTATCTGTTTTTTTTTACTGTGCTCAAGACATAACTTCGCTTTTTTACTTTTGTTAGAAAAAACTTCTTCGAAGGTCCTTTCTTCTAGGTCCAATTAGGACCTTTCTTCGAAGGTCCTAATTGAATGAGCAACTAATTCACTAAGGACGCAAATAATAAAAATATATTAAGATCTGAATCTATGCAAAAAGCAAATTTATACATTTTTAAGTCGCCTTGTTAAATAATATATTTAATATATATATATATATATATATATATATATATATATATATATATATATATATATATATATATATATATATATATATATATATATATATATATATATATATATATATATATATATATATATATATATATATATATATATATATATATATATATATATATATATATATATATATATATATATATATATATATATATAAAGTTTATAATTTGGGACAGTTTTACTCCAAGAAGTATTTAAAGTTTCTTTTTGTTCCTGTGTTGTCACAGTCGACAAATATATTCTTATAAGAATATAAGAATATTAATTAATCTTAAATTCTAGGTTAATTCCTAATCATTCCATGTAGCGCTATGCTGTCTTTGAATGGTTAGTCTAAGCAAATTGCTGGTCGTTAAAATAAAACATTAAGGATAAGGGCAAGATTATAAGGGCTGTGAAGGGGGGGTGGGTTATCCCAAAACACATAGTTAATGGACTTTTCAATTATGCAAAATAAAATAGTTGTCTCAAAATTTTGGTTGGATTTCCTTGGTAAATTGATAGGCGTTGGTTACCCTCCAATCACTTTTGACTCTTAAAAAGGGCACTAGAACTTTCAATTTCCAATCCAACAAATTCTAATTTTAAAAGATATTACTGATACACCCTTTCCCTTTTGACAATCTGTATCCACACACTATTTTCTGATATAGTTCAACTTTCCGCTCAATGTTTCCTCAAATTTTTATTTCAATATCCTCAGCCTTAGGTATTTCTCGCTACAGAAGCTGTAACTGTACTGGTAGCGGAAGTTTTAATAGTGGCGTGCAAATTTTTCCTTTTGGTCAATTGATCATCCCCTTTAAGTATTCTTTGAAAGTTTAAACTTAATACCCTAATCCAAACCCGAGATACGCCTTTTGATAATCCGCAAAAAAATACAAACGTCTTTTTATTTAATTAAAAAACATTGCCCTCTACATTCTCTCTAATTTTAAACTTCATATCTTTAGTCTTAATAGTACCAGTATCTTAGTATTAGTGGTAGTACTAGCAGTAGTATCAGTAGTAGTATGGAAAAGTTGCCTTTTGGCCAACTGAACATCCCCTCATTATGCCCTGGAAAGTTCAGCTTGATATGGTAATCCGTTCCAAAGATATTGCTGATTCACCCTTTTGACCATATGCATTGACACAACAAGTTTTATTCAGTTCAACTTTCTCCTAAACATTTCTTTAATTTTCACTTCAATACCCTGAGTCTTGGTAGAACTCGCTACAGAAGCAGTAATTGTAGTGGTAGTAGTTAAAGTAGTTAAAGTAGTAATAGCAGTATTAGTAGTAACATCGTGCTAATATTGCCTTCTTGGTCAATTAATTATCCCCCTTACCATTTCATGAAATTTCCAAAGTAATGCACTCAGTCATTCCTGAATTACGCCCTTTGGACTACCCATATATACATATCGGGTTTTGTTTTATTTCAACACTCCTCTCAAAATTCGCTGAAAGATTCACGTAGATGTCCTTCGTCTTTTTGGACACTGATATTCAAACGTGTCAATGTTTTTCAACAGCAAATACTATACATAAACAAGGGGCAAATTGTATAACTTACCGCCCTGGATAGCCAAAAATACACTGGACTTTTCAACCATACTGAACTAAAAGGCTATCTAAAAATTTTTGATTGTATGTGTTTGGCGAATCGATTGGTGTGAGAGGGGCGGGAGGGATGGTTGCCCTCCAATCACCTTTGACTCTTAAGAGGGCACTTAAAAAAGGAACAAGAATTTTCAAATTCCAATTAATTGAGTTTCCTTCAAAGTTTATACGACCAACCCCTCCGCGAAGACTCGCCAAACTTTTAACAATGGTTAACTGGCATAAGTTAAAATCATTGCCCCAGGGACTGGGGGGTCTTGTTAACCCCAAGTTATATTTATTTGACTTTAGGACCATTTTGAACAAAATGGCTATCTCAAAATTTTGACTAAATGCATCTGGGTAAAAAGGTGCGATGGGAGGGGGCTTGTTACCCTCTGATCGCTTTTGATTCTTAAAAAGGGCAGTAGAACTTTTAATTTCCTATTGAATCAGCATCGTCTAAAGTTTACACGACCACCCTTTCCATAAGAGCCTTGTATGTTAAACATGGTTATAACTAGCATAGATTATAGCTCTCGCCCCACGGGGTTGTAGGTAGGAGGATTACCAAACTCATAACAATAGTTATTTGATCCTCGGATTATTTTGAAGAAAATGTCAATCTCAAAGATTTGATCGGAAGCATTTGAGGGCAAATGGCAAGTTGGTCTGGTTGCCCTCTAATGATTTTCGACTCTTAAAAAGTGAACTAAGACTTTCGATTTCATATCGAAGCAGTATCCATCGAAGTTTATACGACCACCCCTTCCTTAAAAAACTTATTTGTTAACAATGGGTAACTTACATAACTCAAAACCCTTGTCCTGGGGGTTGTGGTTTTTTTTTCAACCCAGGAGGCATATTTATTTGACTGTGGACAATTTTTAATAAATGAATATCTCAAAATTTTGATTGGATACATTTGAGAAAAAGAGGGAATGGAAGGGGAGACTAGTTGGCCTCCGATCATACTTGACTCTTAAAAAGGGCATTGGAACTTCCTATTTCCAATTAAATGGACCTCGTCAGAAGTTTATATGACCACCAATTTCATAAAAACCTTATGCGCCCCCGGGGCATAACTAAACCCTTGACCCTGTGCTTTGGGGGCTGTGTCAACACTATAGACATTGTAATAAAATCTTTGAACTACATTCAACAAAATTGCTATCTCAAAATTTTGATCCGATGCATTTGGGGAAAAGGGGGCATTGGGATGGGACTAGTTGCCCTTCCATCACTTTTGACTCTTAAAAGGGAACTAAAACTTTAAATTATCTGTCAAATGAGCCTTCTACAGAGCTAATACCACCACCGCTTTCATGAAAACCTTTATATGACCCCGGGGCATAACTTATAACCCTTGCCCCCAGGCTCTGGAAGATTTTGTCAACCCCGCCGGTTTTGTTACATGATCTTTGGACTAGTTTAAACAAAATGACTATCTCCAAATTTTGATAGGATTTGATTGGGGAAAAGAGGGCTCCCAGAAGAGGAGGCGCTCGTTGGCCTCCGATCACTTTTGACTCTTAAAAAAGGTACTGGAACTTCTGATTTACAATCGAATGACCCTGTCCGAGGTTTATACGAACACTCCTTCCTTAAAAGCCTTATGAGCTAATAATAGGCACATAATAAAGCTTAATACCCTTGCCCTAACGGTTTTTGGGGGGGGGAGGGGTTGACATCCTCAAAGACATAATTACTGGACCCTACAACTTTGCTGAACAAAATGGACTTCTCAAAATTTTGACTTGATGTGTTTGGGAAAATGATGGGCATGGGAGGGTGACTGGCTGCTCTCCAATCACTTTTAACAACTCTTAAAAATGGCACTAGAGCTTTTAATGTCCAATCGAATTAGCTTCATTTGAAGTTCCCTTCCGCTTCGTTCTTTACTTAGGCAGCGCAATAGCTTGATATTCAATTATTCAATGATTATTGAATATTTCTACTTATCAAAGAAAGTGTAAAGCGAATAATCCTTCTTTATAGTTTTTTTTATTACGAAACTGTTTGACTAGGGGTCAACCTGCCCCCCCCCCCAAAAAAAAAAAATATATATATATATAATATATAATATATACTTTGAAGATGGTTTTGTTTAAGTTTTAACCATAAATATTACCACTTCTTCTACCTCTGCTCTTACCTTTCAATAGGTTTCTTTTCAAAAGGGTATTTAATTACTATTTCTATTTGGTCTGGAGCCTTTTATCATCTTACTGAAGGACTTTTCTAGAGGTTTGGAATCCGCTTATGAATCCTTTACAGGCTTTGGAGAAACTTCTGAATTTGGTATACAGTCGATTGATAAGATCAGTTGAGTTTAGTGGTTCCATACTGGAGGAGGATGTGCTTCAGGCTATTACACTAGATAAGATAATGCGGTATTTAAAACCGGTAAAAAAACTCTATGCTGGTTATGTTGTGACTCCAGGTATAGTCATAAAATCTGAAGTAATATGGAGATATAGTGAATCTCTTGGGATGATGCTAGTGGTAAAGCATAATAAGAGACTTGCATGCCTGTACTGGGTATACTAGAGCCAATTGGTGTTGCTAACCCCTCAAAACGTTTTCTGACAAGTGTTTTCTTAATGTTTTTTCTCAAGACATTTCTCAAGATTTTCTTCCTCTATGCTCCAAGCACACCCATCGGGGATTTACTACACAAAATTGGTGTTGCTAAGCCCTCAAGATCTTTTTCAAAATTTTTTTTTTCCCAAGATATTTCTCACAAATTTCTCAAGATGTTTTTTTTCAGATTTTCATGATATGCGTCTAAGCGGTTTCTGATAATGTACGACATATTTGACTGCTGTAGGATTTCAGCCTGGGAACCCCATGCTCAATCGATGACGCGCTAGCCAACTGAGCGAAAACGCCAAAACAAACAGAAATTTTAATAAATATCCAAGTCAAACTAAAAACGAGCAAAAATTATCAAGAGTAGGGCTGACAAGCTCCATGCCTTCTCCAGACCAGAAAATAATTTACAAAAAAAAAAAAAAATTACCGTGGATTGTCATTTTAATATACCTGATATTTATTCCTAAAAGTTTTAATAATTTCTTATTTATTAAAGTAAAAAGCATAAAGATTTTTAAACTGTATTTATTTTTAGTGAAGTGTAAATTATGTTCTGGTCTTGAGAAGTCATGGGAGTAGTCAGCCCTGCTTATGTTACTTTTTGACAGTTTTGAGTTTTACTCGGTTATCTATTGACATTTCTGTTCGTTTGAGTTTGATTTATTCTGTTCGCTTAGAAGATTATTTGACTTTATTTCTGAGCATATGTGGGATAATGGAGTCTTAAATTTCTTTGAAAAACTGGTTTTGTGGAAAAAGAAATTCAAATTACTTTCTGTTTGTTTTTTATTTTCATAGTCTTTTTGATAGAAAAAAATTGTTTTTTATATCTTTTCGTGTTTTTTTTTTGTATGAGAACCCATTATCATTATTATTATTATTGTTATTAGGAGTAAGCCCACTATCAGTGGGTCGAGGCCCAGGCCTTCAAGGCCCATTGCCTCTACACCCCCAAAAACTATGCTTGATTTATAGTTGGGGGAACCGATGATTGGTTCAGCTTCCCCACTCTACCATATACCTTGCCATCTGTCAGACTTCTCCTTCACTTACTATGTTCTCCATCTTAAAGCCTGTTTCTAATCTCAACTTTACATTCTTCTATCAGATGCCTTCTTCTTTCCAAAGTCACCCTCTTGTATTTTTGGCACAATGGTGGTTCGCCCCTGGTTTCTGTAACCATTCTCGTCTCGGACCTTTTAAGTCGTAGAAAATGAGTTTGGCTTTGTATTTGAATGTCTGAGAAACTTTTTCAACAATTTTTAATCTTGACGCAAAAAGTAATACTTAATTGGATTTTATACCTCCTCAAGTTAACCAGAAAAAGAAAACTTAGTATCATTCCCAAAACATTCTATTTATGTTCTTTGACAACCTGGATGCATATACACTCTTTTGATTCATTTAATTTGTAAAAGCAGAAGTAGTAATAGTAGTAGTTCCGAAGGTTTCAACTTGATACCCCCCAATGCTCTAGACATATTGTTGGGGCGTATTACTGGCAATCATACACACTGTGCCGTTTGGTTTAGTTTTAAAGTAACATTTAGTTTTAAAGCATAATGGGTCAATTGCGTAATTGTGGGGGATTAACATACCCTATATCCCTAGAGACATAGTTGCTTGGCTGTTCTACTATGCTCAATCAAATGGCTGTCTCAAAATTTTTCACTGGATGTGTTTGGAAAATGAATGGGTTTCGAAGAAGGGCTGCTTGCCTTCCAATCTGTTTTTATACTCCCAAATAGAGACCCAGAGTTTTTAATTTTGAATCGAATTAGCTCCTTTAAAAGATTGAATGATATTGCTTGTATGTCCTTTTGAAAACCTCCTTGCAAATACTTATTTCGTTTAATTGAAACTCCACTTAAAACGTTCCATAAAATTTTCACCTTAATACCCTTAGCGTCACGAGTAACAGTGACTGTAGTGGTAGTATTAATAGTATACACATAGTGGCTTTTGGCTAGTTCAAAATCCCCCTAAATTACCCTTAAAGGTCTAACCTAATAATCTAAGCCGTTCTCAAGATAATGTTTTTTAAATTTTTTAAAATTCACTTGATTATTGTACGCAAAGAGGGGGCCGCTACTCCACCTTTGCCACTATTTGGAGGTCTTCAAAACTACCAGAGTAATCTGGTGGTGTCTAAGGGGTCAGGGTAACTTACGCTTCATTGATTTCAACGTGTCCTGTCCTTGTCGGTTTCCAACAACCAGTAGGGTTCTTACAAGTGTACTTCCCCTGCGGTACGACAGTACGATGCTAATTTGTCCCAAGCGCCATAAGCTTTGGGCTTAATGTTCGTCTGAAAACTCTCCCCCCCCCCTCCAGGAAAGATATCTCCTATTACAGCGCTCTTATTTTGATTCAACTCTCTGTGTACTAGGATAACCTATCTTACCCTAGGCTAATCAAAAGAAGTCAAAAGTAAATAATAATTAGCTTACTTCTTTCCCGATCATTGTTCATAGAAAAACTAAAAATTATTCTTCAAGGCACCAGACAAAATAAGTCGACCGGGGGGGGGGTGCGGAGACAAGTGAATCAAAACCTTCACCGGGTGCGACGTAAAGCTAGAATGTATGGGTTAATTCACCCCTTTCACCCCACTCTATTTCAGCCAAAACTGGCATTCCAAAAATACATTTTAAAAGGGATTGAGAAAACCCCTATAAAAAAAACAACCAAGAAAAAAATAAGAAAATAAATAGAAAACCAAGGATTGCAAGTAAAAGAAAAAGAAAGGCGGATATCCCAGGGAATCCAAAAGTGGGGGTGATTCAAATTAACTAAAGAAGTCCTGGGAATCCAAAAGTGGGGATGATAATACTTTTATTTATGCCACCAAATTACACGGTCTGGATATGTATTGAGTAGATAGCTTCACTTACCTTGGTAGCACTATAAGTAAAAACGGTAAGAGCAATGAAGATGATAAGAGTAGATTAGACAAGACTTAGAGTGTTTTTTCACAGTTGAAAAAAGCTTGGAAGAATAGGAAGATAAGCCTGCGAATCAAGATTAGAAGATTGGAAGCTACAGTAATGACACTGGTCAAATATGATTCTGAAACATGGGCGTTCTCAAAAACGGACAAAGATTTGCTATCTGTTTTCCATAGAAATTACCTTCAGATTGTTTGGTGTTCCCGGCTGACTGACCGTATTTCAAACTGTAGGCTCTACGAAAATTCTGGTTCAATCTCGCTTTCTGAGGCTATAATGAGAGAAGGGTTGAGATGAAGGGTTGGTCTGTGGATGAACGATGACATATTGCCGAAAATTGTCCTTTTCGTCCAACTGTCTAGGGCTAAACGGAAAGTAGGTCGTCCGCTGTTCGGCTGGGAGAATGTCGCAAAGAAAGATTTAAGGGAATTAGGAACTTCTTGGGTGGCTGTAAAGAGGGAGGTTGGTGGAGGAGAAGCGTACGTAGCTGAGTTGGTCAAAGGTGACTTTGTGCTGTGGTGAATTGCTAGTAATAGTAGTATTAATAATACTAACTGATTCCCAATTCAACGCTCTTTACAGCTCCTATCCTGTCAATTACATCAGAAGCTGGGCATGGAAACTTTAAAATAAAAAATAAGTTAGTTTCCTGAGGACAAACACATTTATACTATTGTCATGCATACAATCAGATAGCTCCAGTTGTTAATTAATTTAAAAAGAAGTTTTCGACTTAATGTAAGTGGCAAAAAGTCAAACTTTAGCGTAAACTTTTTGAAATATTATTTAACCAGTTCTCTGCACGTGTTTATGGTTAGCTCCTGTAAGATATTGAATTGGGAAAGAAGTTGCATTGAATCTAAGCAGATTTTTGGGTGTTCAAGTGAAAAATAAAACTTAATAACTGAATTAGTGGAGTCCGATGTATTGCAAAAAGAATTTAGTGTTTATTTTATAGATCTCTGAGTGGCTGGATGAAGCCGTGGTGCTTGTTTAGGGCTAGTGGAAAGTTTGTCAAGGTTCAGAAGAGGACTTCGGAAGTGTTGATCTGATTTGAAAACCAAGGATTAGGATTGGTGATAGCTGAGGATTGGCTGGAGATTTTTTTAGAAATATCTTGGTATTGCTTAACCGTAATAGATTGGCTACTTGTTGGTTTTTACTCTTGAGCAAATTTGAAAATTCTCGTCGTCTTCATATAGGCCAGATTTTTTCGAGGAATTTGTGGTTACAAGACCGGCATGGTTGACAAAATCTTCCAGAGCCTGGGGGCAAGGGTTATTAGTTATGCCCCGGGGTCATATAAGGTTTTCATGAAAGGTGTGGTTGCATTAAATCTGTAGAAGGCTCATTTGACAAGGTTTAAAGTTCTAGTTCCCTCTTATGAGTCAAAAGTGATCGAAAGGCAACTAGCCACATCCCCATGCCCCTTTTCCCCCAAATGTATCGGATTAAAATTTTGAGATTGCAATTTTGTTAAATATAGTTGAAAGATTTTAGTACAATGCCTCTAGTGTTTACACAGCCCCCAAAGCCCAGGGTCAAGGGTTTAGTTATGCCCCGGGGGCGTATAAGGTTTTTTATGAAATTGGTGGTCGTATAAACTTCGGATGAGGTCCATTCAATTGGAAATAGGAAGTTCCAATGCCCTTTTTAAGAGTCAAATGTGATCGGAGGGCAACTAGTCTCCCATCCCACTCCCTCTTTTTCTCAAATGTATCCAATCGAAATTTGAGATACGCATTTATTAAAAATTGTCCACAGTCAAATAACTATGCCTCCTGGGTTGAAAAAAAAACCACAACCCCCAGGACAACCCCCATTAAGTTATGTAAGTTGCCCTTTGTTAACAAATAAGGTTTTTATGGAAGGGGTAGTCGTATTGCCTAAACGATAATGGAGAGAGGCTGCTGAATTGTTGTCTGGCCCACAATCTAACGATTGCGAACACATGGTTCCAGAGACCAAATATAGCCAAGTACACCTGGTATAGCAATGACGGATCAACAAAGAAGATGCTCGACTACATCATCGTACGTCGACGATGGCTGTCGTCTGTCCAGAATTATCGCACCTACTTTGGCGTGGAGATTGCCGGAACCGATCACTAGCTGGGAGCGGCCAAAAATAAGCTCCATCTCTAAACTATGATTAGTTGCCAATCTTTTCAGAAAATTAATATCGGTTGTATCCACCTGGACCCCCCTCTGGCTGATTGGTACCATGTGATGATATCCAACAGATTTTAAAAATATACTTTCCCGTAATCTCATTAAAAATCCCCCCCTCATAAACAATAAGTAGAACAATAGGAACATTTTTATATAAGACACTGGAACGCAACTTTAAATGAATATTTCGACCCTATATCCAAGGGCCGTCCTCAGCAAAAAAAATGAAGAAAAACCAATATAAAAGAAACTCACATTAAAATTCGAATATATTAAAAGAAATCAACCAATCAAATTCTTACTTTACAATATAAAAGAAAATGAAAGAATATTACAAGTAAGAATGCCATCACAAGATTCGACACAACGATGAAATATATTTATACAGTTATATATGGGACCTCAGAATGTGTGGGGGGTATAGTGTCAAAAAAGTGACCACGATACTTGGAAAAATTCTAGCATGAAATCAAAAATTCCCGCTCAACTAATCCACCCCCTCCTCAATGCTTGGATATGGCCGTGGTTATAACCAAAAAATGGCTCATTTTTACAGCTTCATATCTTTTCTTAATATCAGCCGTTCATAATCCCATATAAAGAGACCAAATTTTGTATATAACCAGATATTATGTCCAACCAATCAGAAGGGGGAGACAACGCCGTACCCAGAGGGGAGAGGGGGTTCACCCCCCCCCCCGAAATGTTGTTTTGACTCGTAAAAACGTAACAAAATGGATTTAAACAAATTTTGTATGCGCTTTTTAAGTTTTTTTGTGTACCCCCCCCCCCCCCGAACAAAAATAGTTATAAACCCCCATGCCGACAAGAAATCCGTGTGCGAGCGTTGGGGGGGGGGGTGAGGTTTATATTGGCTGTTCATCAATTAAAAAAAAAATAAACAAACAAAATTAAAAAGAAATTAAGAATAAAAAATCTACTTCTATTATTTACATGTTTTTATGAAAAATTTACCTTCCTGGCTTCAGTTTGTTAATTTTCAATATAATTTCAATATCACTGCTTGGAGAACAAGATTCAAGTTCAAAACCAACTGATGAAAGTTGGTGACTAACTGAATTTTGTCACTTGTCTCTAAGCGTGGGCGCCCATATGGGGGGGCAGGGGGGGCTCTTGCCCCCCCCCCCTGGCAAAATGATGCTGCCTTATTTTTATATTTTTGTTCTGAGATTTCTATTATATAGCATTAAAAGTAGCAATTAGACGAAGTTTGCCCCCCCCTGGAATTCAGCTTATGGGCGCCCATGTCTCTAAGCGAATGATAATCTTTGCTCGAGAGAGAATGTTCTTAACTTAGTATCCAAAGTGGGTATTTTCTCATTCGAATAGCCGAGTGATTGTGTGATAAGACTAAATGACCGCGATTTGAAAGAATGTCGATACTCATGTCAGTGTAATTAAAATGTGAACAGCGAATTTTTTCACAGGGGGAAAAATATATTACTCAGAAAATGTGAAACTTGTTCATTATTTAAAAGCGTAACATAATTGTACCATAAATTCCAGGGTCCAGGGTTCCAGATCCAGGGTTGCCACCACAACCAAATAAAGATCACCGGATTTTCACCAAAAAAATCACCAGAAATTACCAGTATTTCACAAAGATCACTAAAAAAATCACCAGAAATCGGTGGTCAAGAATGATAAGCCTTACAACAAAAAGACGCGTTGGGCAGCCTGAGCTTTGAAATTCTTTTTTTCAATGGCCGTCAACTGCTCAATAGGAAGAGAATTTATACCTAAAACTGGAATTCCAGGCAAAGACTGAAATTTTCAACTAAAATCCTGTTCCTGAACATGAAGAGCCTTTTTATTTATTAAACTACTATTATACCTTTCTTTGTCTTTAATTTGCAAAATATTTTATTTTTCTTTTTTCTAGGTTTCCATTAAAAAAAAAAATAACCCAAATAATCCTCTTTTGTCCTCAAATCGAATTTCATTTGCTTATGAGCGTTTTTAATACCCCTGTCATCGTTGGTATCCTTAGTGGTAAGCTTTAGCTCTGAAAAAGACGACTCAGATGGTGTCAATTTCTTACATATTTCTTTTACTTCCGGAAAATTGTCATAGGTCAAGTCTAAGCTGAAATATCAGACAAGCGGTGATAGATCTTATTTCCTTGGTTCCTTTGACAAGAACCCCTTGAGACTGATCCCCCTGGTTTCTTGAGACTGTTCAGTCCCTTGAAAAAAACCTACCAAGGCTGCTGAATCTATGTTAATGTGGAACTATGCTTACTTTATCTGATAATTTTTTTTTCGTTTCTGGACCTCAATCCGTTTTTATCACACATGGGACACTCATGTATGTATTTATAAATTAAAATTTGTAACTATGGAGAAGCTGTTTGCCAAGCTAAAAGGATACACAGAAACCCAAAATAACTCCAGTCTTTAGAAATAACGAATAAAAACAAGACATAAAATATGAAAGTCATTGATTATTTCACCTCAGTAAGACAGCGAAATTATGCATGGAATGTCAACCAATTTTGAAAAAAATCACCAAATTAAATGAAAATCAAAAGATTAAAAAAGAAAATCACCATGAGGATAATAAAATCACCAGATCTGGAGGTATATCACCAGCGGTGGCAACCCTGACTAATCTAGTAGAATCCTACTGATGGTGGCAATCCTAAATACACTAATCGAAGCAGGGTTGCCACCCTGACCTGGATGAATTTACTAAATCGGAGAGAAAAATTTACTAGATCGTATCTGTTTTTACTAAATGCTCAATAAAAAAAATTTGCGCTTGTGGCTACGCCGCACGCGCACCATCTAGCATCGATTTTACTATAGGAGTATAATCATTCACAATTCTTTTTCCTTTTTCTTCTTTTTTTATCTTTTCCTCTTTTCTTTCGCTTTCATAGCATGATTGAAAATTCCGAAAACCTACAAGTTCAAAAATCTTTTTTTGGATTATTTGGATGTGCTACTGGATAGGCTTCATATTCCAGATGCGGTGTATGCAAGACGTCAAACAATAGTCTGGAATCTTGGATTCTGGAAATTCTGCTGGTGAAGCCCGGCTTTAAATTTATCAATCTCCTTCAGGTCATAAAATTCAGATATATAGAAACGGTAAAAAACAATCAACAAAGACAGACAGATGCAACTCCATCACGAAACGATTTAGGTGATGAAGTGCTAAGAATATGAGGTGTCTTTAAAAGTGACGGCTTTTGAAATTTGTCCCACAATTTCTATTTTTAGATTTGAAGTCTAAACCTTTCAATTTTCCATTTTTAAGAGGAAAGTTGCCAGTTTTAAAACACTAATTGGGCTGGTCTTTAAATTCGAGATAATCTGCTTACAAAGATGTCTGGCAGATTTTAAAGCAATTAGGCCTAATTTATGATTTTTTTTTAACTTATTTTTTCTGGATTTTTTCTCGTTCGTATTCTAGGGAATCAAAAACCAATTTAATCTATGTCATTTCAAAACGGAAACGACGTAATCGGCTACCGGTTTAGTTGTAAAATTATGTAAGTTAAAAAGTATACCTCAAATTGGACTAGGGATGCCAAGAAAAAGAAAACTTATATAACATATAATAATTAGTTCTAAAAATATCATTTTGTCAATAGTCTTCAGCTCAGGTGAATCATACATATTTTATAGTAAAAATAAAAACATGTAGTCATAAATAAAAAAGTCGCACTTAAAAGACTTTACCCGGCCTCGTCCACATCCAAATTTAAAGCATCGACTATTGTCGCATTCTTACTCAAGGGATCCACATGTTTCCATTTCTTGGTAGCCCGAGTCAATTCGCCGGGGATTACCTTTTTATGGACTCCACTCGACGATCTTAGGACAAGTTGCTTTGTTATGATAAGTGCCGAAACAGTCGAGATATTTAGCTTATTCCGATTTTTGGTTTTTATGACGGACAAAATCGATAACTGTCTCTCTGCTCCAGCACTTGAATGGGGCAAGCTGCAGAGAGTCAGAAAGAACTTTGGCAAGTATGGAAACAGTTGATTTCCAGCAGCGTCTTTAAAAAGGGACAAAGCTTTTCAAAATTTGCACGGATTTTTGAGGTCCAACTGTGAAACGTGACAGAGAATTGTTTTCCTCCGTTTAAATAACGCAAACTCATGTTTGCGTTAATTAAACTTGCTCATAACGCAAGTTTATCGGATCAACCTATTGTGCCCCCCCCCCCCTAAAATATTTTTTGCGGATCAACCTATTTTGCCCTCCGCCCTAAAAAAAATCCTGGATCCGCCCCTGTGCAGACTGAAACCATTTGTCATCTCATTCAGAAGAGAAGAAGCACTCAAGTTGACGGCAATCAACAAACACAGTGACCAGCAGCCATTTTACTTAAGGGACTCAAATATAGACAATGGGACGATTATTTAATATCTGACAACAATAAATTTTTGTTAATGTATCAAACCTATATCATAGCTTTAGACCTTGACTCAATTACGAGTGCCCCACCCGCAATTGCCCCTACCCACAAATATTACTATTTACCTTAGTTCTATCCTATGATGCAAGGATGATAAACTTTCTATCTACAAGTAAAATGAATCATTTTATGCAATTCTGAAAAAAAAGATAACTTTCACTGCTTTAAAAGTTTGGTAACTACAATTTTTTGGCATATTATTGAGTGATAACTGTTTCTTAACACGTATATATATATATATATATATGTATATATATATATATATATATATATATATATATATATATATATATATATATATATATATATATATATATATATATATAGGCTCCTTTGTCCTCAATAAAAATTTTCAGACTGAGGAGACTCGTCTAATCACCTTGGGTGGTTTTTGTTTTGGGTGGCTTTTGTTTTGATTCCAATAGATTCCCAATCATCACAAATAAGAGTGTCATTACAGATTCATTTTTAGTTGGTAAACTTGATATTGATACACAGAAAGATGATTTTGTCGACCTTTAGACGCCGGAAGTGTCTGTTTATGAAAAAGGAAATAGGTGACTGCTTGTCTGTCCTCATCTTGACTAGAGACAGATCAGAGCGAAATAATATGTTCATATATTAACGAATACAGTCTTAGTTTCGTGAATTCATTGAATAATAAAAAAGTTTCGTTTACTATAAACCATGACTTTTTACTAGGTTTGTCCTAGATAGTATCAGGAAGATGAATATACTAAGATCCTCTACAATTGTACTATGATCTAGTAACACTGATCCTACTGGCTACGGTAGCAGCCCTGACTCGAAGCCTCAATTTAGTGAATCCGGCGTTAACTGGATCTCACTATTGAGACTATTCAAAAATTGTTAAATTTTTAATTTCTATGTACAAGTTGTTCAAAACTTTAACAGCTATTTATAACGATTTATTATTAAACTATTTCAATTGATACACAGATTATACATTACATTTCCACTTGTAAAATTTCAATAAAAACTCTTTATTAGTTTTTCGTTTATCTATAGAATGTTTTTCAAATTATATTTAACCAAGATTCAATTTGAGAATATATTTTTAGCGCATGAGTTGCATACACTGAAAATATGAACACCGAAACTACAAATTGCAATATGCATTAAGATGCTTCCCGCTAATTAAAACAAATAGCTTGGTACATAAGCGTCAGGTTTGTGCATTTATGGTAAAAGCATGAAATTTCGCAGACATGCAGAAAAATATTGAGAATCTGACTGGGGTCAGAAAACATTTTTTTTCACGCGATTATCGCACCATTTTGCGTTTTTCCGCTTGGGAAAAATTAGATGCGTTTCGGAGTGGAAAAAATAGCTGACTTTCAGAGTGAAAAATTTGTCTCTCCTGATCCCAAAAATGTGCTTACTTGTTTAGTCCAACTCCTGGTTACTGAGTTATCACCATTTTCATCACTACGCTCTATGCACTTCTGAGTAATTTCCGCTTTCTGACTTTGTATTTTTCATCGTAATCGCATAGAAACTGGTGAACATGTTACAGAAAATGTGAAGAATCGACTAAGTCACAAATTCAAATTTGTGTCCGCGGTTCTGCACTACTTTGCGTTTTCCGCGCGAAGAAAAAACCGCAAATTTTGAGAATGAACGATGACCGAGTTTAAGATCTCTTTTCTGGCTAATTCGAGTCTCTCAATTCCAAAAATGTGGTTATTTTTGTAATGTGGTTATGTTTCTATGCCATACTCTAACAAAAACTCATACCATCTCTGTGAAGTTCCAAAGGAGATCACGCGTTCTTGATTGTAAGTAATTAACTAACGTTTCAGATCTCCTCAACAAACTTTCAGTAAAAAAAAAACATTTATTTAACTTAAATAACTTGACTTCAGCAACTCTGGACGTAAAAAGCATAGTATTATGAAGATAAAATAAAGAATACTAAACTACTTCAGATATTTCAAAAAAGTTAAACAATTACACGGATCATAGGAATGAAATAGCTGATTCGACTTGCTTCATCATAAAGATTGCTAAAAAGAAAATGAGGTTCTCACGGACAGGATACAGGTCGAAATCGACTTCCGACAATAAAAGCTACAAAAGTGCATTACTGATTGTACTGATTATCGCAACCTTTGCACGAACAGAGATCTGTGCATTTAAGGGAAGCTTTTGCACATTCGCAACTGTTTTTGCACTTTGTTTTACAGCCACATTTGAGCAGTTCCTTGCAAATTGTCGCTGCCTCAGGAAGGTTAGTCCAGAAAGGCTCCCAGTTTCCGTCATGCTTCACTTACCCGTATAAACCTGGATCCAGTGGGGAAAGTTCTTGACAACACGATGATGCCCACACCTGGGTCTGCAAGTAAGTGTGTTTGGCATGCTGCTCAAGACCAGCCGCTGTTGGGGGCAGTCTTTCCATTCCGGCTGTTTTTCGTGTGAAAAGCTCCTTCCGAAGACTGTTCACTTCAGAAAAGCCGCTTGATTTTTCGTATAGAAAGAAGGCGAATCACTGGATCTGTACAGTGACAATCTAGGAATGGGGCTCCTGATGTACAGAGAGTAAGGAAAGTCGGAAAAATGGATTCCACAGCTTTCCAGGTCTTCCAAACACCATGATTTCCATAAAAAGCAAAAGGAGAAGTCGTTTCGTTTCCAGAAAAGGCATGCAAAAAGAGAAGGCTGCGAGACCTGCCAGGTCCTAGAGGATAAGTAATATTATGAATGTAGAGTATTTTCGTCTTTGCTCCATGCCTATAGATGACAAACAGGTTTTCAATCTGAAGCTGCTGGAACAATGCTGTTACAGTCACAACCACATTAGAAGCCACAGTTCTGATGGCTATGAAGCTATAGTCACACTGAGCCTGATGAAAGGCATGGAGCAGAACAGGAGTATCATTCTCTTCGTGGTTGTTAAGTGTGAGGCCTTCGCGAAAAGCGATATCGCACGTTAAAATAACTGTGTCTCCAAGAGTAGCCACTACAAAGATGTTCTGCAATTCCTGGACTACCATAGTCACCAAAAAATGGAAGAGTCGACTCTTGTTCTAAGTTTCTTTCAAAAAGTCACGCTAGTTCATTCGAGGAACGGGATTCGGTCTATGAATCTTCACGGCATAAGACGAAGTTCTTCTTTGTTCACGCGTTTTTAAAACTGCTTCCTTCGAAGTGAAAATATCATAAGAAATTTTGTCTGTGCGCAAAGTTTCAAGAAATTTGTCTGTACGCGAATCAAATACCTCATATCGCTTTTATACTTAAGGCAGAAAAGACTATTAGTCACGTGGTGAGACTTTAAACAACATCAAGATATCACAGGAGCGGTAAGAATATAGTCTTCTGAATATTGTATGTCATGATACGAAGAAATTTATAAAAGGAAACAGAACTTATTAAAGGTAAATTGTACGTTACTTGTTCTCTTCTCATATGCTTTCTCTTTAAAAAAAAATACGTGCCACTTGGACTTTCTTCTGTTCTTTGTTAAACCTGATAGCGATGTGAGGTATTTCGAGTTGCAGTTTTAAACCCGCAAATGGTCCATTCATTCAGACCACAGTCGTCACTTCCACATTAAGGTGAACCAGAGTTTGTAATGTAGAAGTATGAAAGACAGTCCACACCCGGTGATGATGAAAGTGATGATAACTCAGTAACGAATGGTTGGATATTAAACGTAAGCACACTTTTAGACTCAAAATACTTGATTTAGCCATGAAACATACCCTAAGTGCATCTACTAGCTAAGAATACAGGAAACAGTACGACCCGGAGTTATAAAAATTACGATAATTCGGAAACTAATGATTTTATTTAAAATGTGGGCACATAATCAGAATAAAAAGACCGTAATCAACCAGAAACGACCCTTCAAACGTCCAAATCATTAAATTTCAAAAATACACAATTTTCCACACGGAAAAACCTGCTCAGAAAATGTGGTTCTGTCACCTGTCAGATTCTCCGTATTTTCCTGCATGTGTGTGCCAATCTTCATGCTTTTATCATAAAATGCACAAACCTTATGGAAATTGGTACTTATGTACCTAACTAGAAATTCACCGAATGATTTTCCAAGCAGCTCAAAAGAAGATATGTAAAAATAAAACATGTGCTTATTAAAAAAAAAAAAATGAATAACCCCTAAGGGAGGGGGGTATTCAAAAAGACAGGGTACTTTGTTTTTATCGAGATATAAAGAGAAAATGTGTTTAATTTCATTATTCGAAATGTCATCTTTCCTTCCCATTGGGAGGAAGGAAACCCTTCCAATATATTTAAAGAGGTTCATTTTTAAGCATTATTGTCATACTTGAGCACTTGTCTTATGAATGCAAAGCCTGGACAAACACAATAGCTGATACGCAGTTAAACCTCTCTGTACATAATTTCATTTGATCGTGAACTTAACTCTGTGCACATTGCTTCATAGTCATAAAGTCTTTGTCGTCAAAGGGCTTTTCAGCCTAGTGATTTTTTTTTTGTCACACTATCAATTTATAAGGTGAACAAATTATGACAATATATTCTGATGTTGTAGATTCAAGTACAGACCGCTTTACTTAAAATTTTGAGAATATTTTTATCTTCTTGAGTAGATTAACGTGACGATTGCTTCCTAAAATTTATATATGTACCGCAATTTTGATTCTTAGAATGTCTAATTTGGAAAGTTCTATGCACCATTTAAAAAGAAGCTTGACACTTTTATCAATTTCTTTAGAAAGTACAATTTAGAGATAAGAAAAAACTGCTGAGTTAAGAAAACTAAGTATTAAAGCTAGTTTAGTAAAAGCTAAGGTAGTTATGTAGTTTTGTTAAATTCCTATAAAATCCCATGTCTTCATGGAGAGTCTTTGGTTTGTTTAGGAGATAAATATTACCAATATTGAAATTTGTCACTGAATATAAATAATTCAAAATGAAACAGTTTGTCTTTACAGTTTAATTATAGTAAACAATTTTTAGACAAATATGTTTTCAAGCTCAAGTTGAATTTTGTCGTATTCAACTTAAAGCGAGGAAAATATCGAATTTTCAATTTCTACAATATATTCTGGGTTGAATGATCGTTTCCTATTATTCAAGTTCGGGGAGACTGAAAATGAATTAAAAACTCAAAAATTGCAACATTTAGTACCCATCTTCGACCCTATGGAGTGAAATATAAAAATTGCAGCTTAGTTATATAACGTGAAAATTATTGTATTCAAATGAGGAAAAAAATTCTTCCCGAAAAAGCAGTTCACGCCAAAAACAAGCAAGAAAAATTAAAATAAGCCAATATTTACGCCTGGTGGAATAACTAAAAGTTTCCCGGCCAGTCACTATCAAAATGGGCCAGTCTGGCGGGAAACCAGCCAATACGGCAACACTGCCTGAGTATCCTAAAATGTGTCATATTTATCTAAGATATGTCCAGCATAAAATCTCTAAGATTATAGAATCTTTTATTACCAGTTGTATTATTGATTAAAAGCCACTTTATAAACTTTTCCAAAACGACCACTTCATGGAAGCTGGCAGGGGGGGGGACCAAACCCCCTGGAAATTTTGGACCATAAAGTAATTATAAGGAAACCAAAGGAAAGAGAGCAGAATAGGGAAAAATCATGGAATAAATGTGTGTTTTTCTATTGTTGGCTGCCTGCCAATAGATTTTGATCATTAATAAGGAAAATAAAAGTTCTAATTTGTGACTGAGTGACCCCTTTCGAGTTTTCATGAACTTTTTTTCTATATGATTTGGTTGGAGCAACAAAAAATTCAAATTTTTGTATAATTATAGAAAACACAATGTAACAACTTAGTAAGGGGCAATTTCGGAAAAAAAAATATGCCGTCAACTTTTGGTTGTATTGCAAGAGTACCCATGAGCTGATATATGAAACAACTATAACCAGAAATTTTTCTCCTGAACGGAATGCTGGGAATTTCTGTATTTTCCCCTTGAACGGACACGTTTTTGGTGTTTTAATATCATTTTTTTTCCCAAGAGTGATTATATTTATCTAGTGAAGCCCGGCTTTAAATTTATCAATGGTCTTCAGGTCATAAGATTCAGACGTATTGAAAAAGTCTGAGAGTCTGGAAAATATTCAGAAAACAAATTAAGCCGGCATACCAGTCCTGATTTTAAATAGTTTGCCTTTCAAAGCGAGTATCAAGAAGAAGCCAAGAGAAAAGTAGAGATTTTTTAGCGCTAGGGTTGACGCGAAATCGCAAAAATGAGAGCAATAGCAGCCATAATATCTTACGTAGTCGAAATCAGATTTTGTAATAATTAGACCCTAATTTTCCCCTGAATTCATGGAAAATAACAAGAGTTTTGTTTCCTATAATTCATGATTTTAAACTAGATTTCGGGAAATTTACTAGATCCTCTAAATTTACTTGTTTTTTTTTTACTAGATCTAGTAAAATTCTACTGACGGTGGCAACCCTGGATATATTAATCGAAGCCTCAATTTAGAGAGACCGGCGTTAACTGGATCTCAACTCTCGGCACAAGTAGAAGAATGTGGTAAGATAAGCATTTTCCATATGAATTCACCCAAGAATGGGAAACTTTTGACTTGAGGACCATCACATCGTTCTAGTACTTTAAACCAGAAATAAACTGGGTCAGAATCTGCAAATTTCGTGAGATAAGCACAGAATGACAGCCTTTTCCATTATCTGGCAATGTTTTACACATCAGTCTCCTTTGCCAAATTTGGAAACTGGACAAGTAGTGGGATAATACTATTAGGTAGGCACAGCCCATCTAATTTAAAATTTTTAACTTATATTATTCTTTTCTCACAATCGGGACATACCGTCAGCATTTCCGTTACCTGTCCCCGGTCTCGATTTTATTTCGAAATCATATACTTGTAAGCACAGGGCCCACCGTGCTAATCGTCGGTTATCTGGCTTCATTATATTCAGCCATCTCAACGGGTTGTGATCCGTTAATATTTTAAATTTCCGTCCATGTAAATAATAGTCACGTTTTTTGACCGCATATATTATCGGAAGACATTCTTTTTCAATTCTGCTATAATTTAATTCTGCTTTTGATAATTTTCTGGATGCAAATGTGATTGGATGTTCCCCATCCTTAAAATCTTGGGATAAAACTGCCCCTAATCCGTAATCTGAACTGTCAGTTTGTAGCACAAGTGGTAAGGAAAAATCAGTATCCTTTCGCTACAAAGAGCATTTTTCAGTGTATCAAATGCATCTTGTTCCATTTCTGACCATTTAACGGGGTCTACGGCCCCCTTCCTTGTTAACTCCGTCAAAGGTGTAGCAATCGTTGCAAAATTCGGTATGAATTTTTGATAATATCCTGCTAACCCCAAAAATGACCGAACTTTTTTCTTTGTGGTCGGAACTGCTGCGTTTCTAATTTTTTCTGTTTTTTTCCCTTAATGGGGCTATTATACCGTTTCCTATTTGGTGTCTCAGGTATTCTGTCTGTGACTGTACTAATTTACATTTTTATACATTCAAAGTTAGACCTGCTCTCCTCAGCCCGGTTAATACTTGTTTAATGCGGATAATTTTGTATAATTTTCGGATGCATGTCGATATAAAATTGGTTCCATTATCTGTTAAAATTCCTTTCGGAATTCCGTGACGTGAGACATATTTCGCTAATTCTTCTGCGATTTTTGGTGATTTTACTGTTCGCATTGGGATATCTTCTGGGTATCTCGTAGCCAAATCATTAATAACTAGAATGAATCTGTTTCCCGCGATAGATTTCGGAAGTGGACCTACAATGTCCATTGAAATTCTCTCAAATGGTTTGCCAAAATGGGTATTTTTTTCATTGGAACTTTTTCATTTGGTTTTTTGTATGCGACTAATTGACAATCTTTGCATCTTTTACAAAAGTTGATAATATCCTTTTTTATTTCTTTCCGCTAAAAATGCTGCAAGACTCTCTCTCTTGTTCTTTCGGATCCTATGTGTCCCCTCGCTAGGCTTAAGTGCGCCAACTTTATTGTCACTGTCCTCAGTTCATGTGGCACCAAAAGTGGAACATTTCTAGGGTTTTCCACCGTCTCCATTATTTTATAAAGTAGATTTTCATTATTGAAAAACTGTTTAGGTTGCGGATTCTTTTGATTCGTTAATGCTACCTTAATTTTTCTGCAATCTCTATCATTTGTTTGTAATTCTGCGAATTTTTCGGGGGTTACCCCGAGTATTTCGGTTAATTCATCTTTGATTTCCTCTGCTTCTCTTTCTACGGTCAATATTTTCTTTTGTTTATGGTTATATTCCTTTTTGTCTGCTCTTTTTTTGCTTTTCGGTTTTCTTAGTTTTGCATTTTTTACGAACATCTCGTCGTTAAATTGAAATGGGTTTTGTATATTTTGATCATCATTTTCATTAGTGGGCGGCACAGCCTCATTTTTATTTTTTTTCTTGACTTCGTGTCACCGCCTTTACTTTTTTTTATCATGGAGGTTGCTTTTAGTGTAAGAAAATTTTCAATATTGCCGAAATCTCTCCTTAATAAAACGTCTACTGCAAGAGTACGTACAACCCCTACTTTTAATTCCTTTTAAACCGTATTTCCCTCTTTATTGGCTATTTCTATTGTGACCTGAGCTGTCGGACATTTATGTTTTGCTCCATAGTAGCATAGTGCTGCCACTTTAATTTTGTAATTTATGTCAGTTTTCTTTACCAAATCTTTCCGTACATAGGTTTAGTCGCTGCATGAATCGATAGCTATTTCTACCGATTTACCATTTAGTTCGCCATATACTTTGCGTGATTCTGCAAATGTGCAAGTTTTCATATTCTCCAGGCTTCTAACCCATGCGGTTCTCTTATACGTCTGAAACTTTTTCCCATTCTCTCGGGATCGATCGTTTTTCGGATTGTCCTGTCTTCCGTTTGCCCCATCGTCCCCTGTTCTGTAATTATTGTCGTAATTTTTTTTCGCGCTGCGGCAATCTGATGCATAATATCCTCGTTTATTACAGTTATAACAGGTAACGTCATACTGTTCCTGTTTTTGGCTGTATTTTCTACCGTCTTTATTTGGGCAATTGGTGCTATAGTGGCTGCCGGAGTTACAATGGTAGCACGTTGCTTACGTTTGTCTTTGCCATATCTGGTTAGTATTATTTTTATTCTCTGAGTAAGGGTATTCTTTCCTACCACTACCTCCTAACCTTGTTCTTGGTGGGAATGCCTCCCTCCTAATTTCAGTGTGCCTATCTGCTAATTCGGACATTTCTTCAATTGTTTGTGGGTTTTTCTCCTTTAAGTACATTCTCATATTTGGATGGGTATTTCTAAGAATTGTTCCATCGCTGTCTTATCCACTATTCCCGTTATCTTATCTTTTATTTCTTCCGGGTCTTCTAACATTCTATAGTTTTCTAACTCTAGCCATTTTAAACACATATCTTTCAATTTGTACCCGTGTTCTTTATGAGTTTCGTTGTCTCGTTTTCTTTCGTTTCTAAACCTTCTTTGAAAGTACTCGGGGGAGAGTTGAAACTTTTCAAAAATGGCTTGTTTTAGTCTTTCAAAATCTCTTGAGTACTCCATTGGTAATGCTTTATATGCAATTTGTGCTTTGTAGTTAAGGAAGGGTTGTATTCTTGTCCCCCAATTTTCTCTCGGCAATCCGCTTAATTCTGCCGTTTTTTCAAAAGTGTATATGTCCAAATGCGCATATTCATTTTCATTTAATGGTTGCAGGTTTATTACTTGAAATATCTCTATTTTCGAAGAATTTTGCGGCTACTGAAAATTTTCCCTCGCAATCATTTTCATTATAAGTTTCCTTTCTTCTCTTTCATACTTCTCTTTTTCTTCTTTGTCTATTCTATCTTTCTCTCTTTCTTGTCTATCTTTCTCTCTTTCTTTCTCCATGAAATTTAATAGTTGTTGTGTCATATCTATTTGGGTACTTTTTCGCGAGCTCCTGCTGGAAACTGAGCTTCTACTACTCCTGCTACTTGGCCTACTATGATTCTCACTGTCTTTATATTCTCTTATTTCGTTTTCTGAGTCTGCTCGTTGGATAATATTTTCTCTTACCCGCAACTGCCCTACTTTTTGTACCTCTTCTGAAGGGTGAGTTTGTTTTGTTTTGCCCAATCTTTCATGTAATGATTTTTCTCATGTATTATCGCCACTGTTTCTTTTTTTCGGGGTTCTCTATCTGAAAATAATTCTTTCTGAATTTGCCTTAGACTTTTTTCTTCTTCCCTGGTTCGTACCGGATAACGCTCTATTACTGAATTTTTTTTCAAGATTTCCTCTTCACACGTCCCAGAAATGTCTATTTCACCTGTTGAATGATATATGGTTTTATCTGATGGTGTTTTTCTTAGCGTATTTTCACCGGGAGTCGCATACAATTGTGTGTCTGAATCCGATTTGTGTTTTACCGTGGTAGATCTTGTCTGAATTCTCTTTTTGTCCGCCATTATTTCAAGGTTTATTTAACGTCTTCCGTCCAAATGAAAATCCTTTTATCATTGTAACTTCCGGTCTCTCGCTAAAAATTGCTGCGTCTTAATTAGCCTTATTTTTACACACTAATTAGTTGCGCGATATATTGATTTGTAAATTTTATTACCTATCTATCCAACTAGGCACAGCCCAGATAAAAAAATTTCTTTGCGATTTTTTTCTATATATGTAACCACAATAGGCTACTCTTGTAGGCTAAATTACTTGTCTCTTCGAAAACGCGGAATTCTTTTACTATCAGGTTTACTGATAGGACCTTTAATTGCTGCCACCACTTATTGGGGGGTAATGTACGGGGGTCACCACTTATTGGTGCAAAAATGGCGCAAAAAGTTTGCTATGCCACTTACTCGAGGGGGAGAACCCCTTGCCGGCCCAAATGTTAGTGGGATTTCCGCGCTTACTCCAACGGTTTTGTCTCTATCGGTACGCGTCTGTGCCCGATTTACAATATACCCTGCCTTAAGGTACTATAGCGTGATCGAATGGTCCCAGGGGCCAATTTAAAGGCCAAAGGGTTACCGGTAATATTCCTAACTATCTTCTTGGACTCGACCTAGGCTAAAAAGTAAAAGATTATATAGTATAAAAAATTTTACTGTAATCAGTCACGCTACAAAAAGGAACTGAACTAAAAAGGAACAATTTTCCCCAGCCCGCTCAGCAGGACGCGTGTCTGCGACGGGGTGACAGGAGGTAGTGAATTTGTCCAGCCAATCTGAGGGCTTACTAATTACTGGTTAAACATCCCCAACTGCGCACTTTAATACCTCGTGGTCTAATTAACCAACTACACAATTAGGAGGACAGAAAATGGTGCCACCAAAATTAAAGGAAGATTAATAATTATTACTAGGGGAAGGAAAATAATTAAGGGGCCAAAAGAAAATAATCTGGGAAGAACATTTATCTGAACAAACTAGGACCAAGGGTTCCAACATACATATATATATATATATATATATATATATATATATATATATATATATATATATATATATATATATATATATATATATATATATATATATATATTTTATTTTTATTTATTTATTTATTACCCGTCAAAAAAAGGTACAAAAGACGGAGTATCACTAAAAGAGAAAAAAAACACACACAAAAAATAAATTACAACACATTACACATAATCGAACAAATTACAAAGACGAGAAACAAAAACTCAATTATACACTACACTGCGGGTATGTAAGAAATTTTACTTTTTAAACTCCCAAGTACTGAAGAAACAAAAGCAATATGATTGATAACTTCAATTCAACTAACCTAGCCTACAGCAAAATGCTTTATAGCTTCAATTCATAATCGACAGACTCAATCAACTAGTCTAAATATGATACAAGAAGGTAAAACGACTAAATATGATAAGAGATGTGCAAATAAAATTAAATAGACAGCGATTTACTGCATTAGCTCACGGTACCAAGGGTTGGAAGATATGCTTTCTTTGTACAGTTTTATTTTTTCAGGTAGGGCTGTTGCTTAATCTATACCTTATTATTTTTTTAACAAGTATGCATTTTTTGTCCTTGATAAGAATTGTAGCAAGACCTTTCCGTACTTAAAAAAAGTGTCTTTAAGGTGTTTTGTCTCTAGCTTATTACAAATTCTTCAAAACGGGCTTTGATGCAGGAACTGGGAAAGGGATACTGCGTTATAAAGTCGAGCCAGAATTAAACGGTTTAAACGGATTTTAGATGAGACTACTCTACTGTAAGCAAAAGCCAGGCGTTTACGGAGATGATCAATAAGAAGGGAGTGGGTAGTTTTTAAATCCTTTCCAACAGGTAAACCAAGATAAATATTTTTCGACACAGGGGCTACAGATAGTTCTTCCAGCCTCAGAGACGAGACCTCTTCTTGGTGCCAGTTGAACAGCAGAATATCCGACTTCTGCGGGTTAAATTCTAGACCAATGCGACTGTAATTTGATTGTAGTGTGGAGAAGGTGGTCTCTGTACCTGCGACTGTGCGGCTGGGGTTCAGAATGTCATCGGCGTAAGCTATCATTGTAACGTCTATGCCACGAGCTATGCATGTTGTCTCGATAGCAAACTGTTGTTCAATAATACAATCAATAAAGGCACAAGGAGATGTGACTTATCTTTGTCGAGCACCCTTTTTTACTTGGACCACAGAATTCCCACGGTAGGACAGCATCACGTCTGGTGTATATTCAGTGAGGGATCGACCATGGCCAGGAAGTAGGAGTTCAGCCTGTAGGTGGTCGTACATATATTTAATGGGTGGTAGGATGTCCTTCTGTACACCTCTCTTTCCCATATCCAGAATGAGCTGGTCATGGAGAAGTGAGTCGTAGGCATGGCAGATGTCATTCAAACATATAAAAAGAAACTTCTTTGGTTCATTGGCGCCACCAAAGACAGAGGCCAAAGCAGGAATGGCTTTGCTACAACGGAACCCCTTTTGATGCCTAAAATTTAAAAAAGAGATTCAGCATTTTTCGTGGATTTAATTAGAGACAGCAAGTTCAAAAATTTTTTGAAACATTTGCGATACTTTGATTAATCTTAGCGAAGTACATTCCAAAGTATTTTTTCCTTTCTTCGGGACTGGCCTAAGCGACCCAGTACTGAATGCCGATGGTACGAGTCCAGTAGTGAAGATCATCTGAAAGAGAAGAGTTAGGTGTCCCATGAAAGTTGGGCTCCAATGGCTAAGGTGAAGGGCGGATACACGGTCAATGCCAGTCGACTTTTTCTTTTTCAACCGTCGGACCGCGGACGCAACCTGTGATTGGGTAACTATGAAATATGTATCTGGAATTGATGAGAGGAGGGATGAAAGCTTTTCTTGAACAGAAATGTTAAGATCATGTTTTGGGCACATATATATATATATATATATATTATATATATATATATATATATATATATATATATATATATATATATATATATATATATATATGTGAATATATATTATTATATATATATATATATATATATATATATATATATATATATATATATATATATATATATATATATATATATATATATATATATATATATATATATATATATATATATAATATATATAATATATATAATAATATATATATAATAATATATATATATATATATATATATATATATATATATATATATATATATATATATATATATATATATATATATATATATATATATATATATATATATATATATATATATATATATATATATATATATATATATATATATATATATATATTAATCAAAAGCACAAATGGTAAAATAAAACATGTCTCCCTTGTCCTTGCTAACTACGAACCCATTTAAATTGATTAATTCTACGTCGGCTTGTTGTTTTTGCGTATATTTGTTAAAGAAATTTAAAAGACAACGAAATTCCCCTCCCTGGACTCTAAAGAATACTCTTCCCCCCCTTCGGTCCGTGTCCAGAATGTTGTTTTGGAGGGAGGGGTATAAAATAAGTTAAAAACCCGTCTAAAATCTGTTTAAATGTACTGCATTACGTTTGAACGAGTCTGACAAAATATTGCAGGGGATTGGGCATTTGATCCGGCCTTGCCCCCCTAATTTCCATGAGTTGACGCTCTTGATTAATACCAGTGGTATCATTTCGCGAACAATTCGCGTGACAATTCTCATTACAAATGGCCTTGTTTTCTTGGGTATTTTTGTACAACAAATTCAAAACACAGAAAAATTATCCGCTCTGGATTATAAAAATACTTTTCTCCCTTCCCCTTAATTACCAAGAATTAACGCAGTTCATCAATGCTAGTTCCAACTATTGTCAGCTAAAAGGCCAAGATCATGTATCTCTGATTTAAGGCCTATATTCTCTAATTTTTAATTTCTTATTTATTTATTTTTTATGTAACAATTGTGTCCAAGTCTTAATAGGAAAACTTTCAGTTCATCATTAAAATTTTGAAATAAATTTTGATCTTATGGGAAGTGTCTTATGCTGATTAGAAAAATCTCAATACGAACTGATAAGTTTATTGTATATTATTTGAGCATTGCAGCCGAAATTAAACTTGCAACAAACCTTGTTACTCGTATTCTAACAAAGTCTTTAACAATCCTCATTAAATAATCGCTTCTCGGCCTTTTAGCTAAGATCAAAGTGTAGTATCTGTTCTTATCAGCTTAATATCTAATACGGTCCCTACATGGGGACCAGCCAGAATATTAAACCTATTTTTGGAAACCGGGGTGCTGCCAGTGCTTGCTCCACTCCTTCCATGAGTTGGCCCAGTATTGCAGTATCTTCGGGATAGGCGCACCTCTATCAACCAGAAATCAAAGTCCATGCACCAAAAAAAGTCCCCATGCATCTTTTTTGAAAATAGTCCGTAATTATTAACTACTGAAGTTTAAATAGAACCAAGATTCAAGTAGAATTGCTGAAGCGATTGTTTTTGGCTTCAAACGGCTTGGTTCTGCGGTGGGTTGTTAGTGGTAGTAGAGAGAAACCCCTGATTTTCTTTTCTCAAAAAGGTAAATTTGCAATCAAACGATTCAGACGTTTGACTATGAAAATGATATAGAACATTGCTATTTTAGAAAATAATTTTGAGACTTGACTCATTGATGGAAAAGTTGTGTACTCCTGCATCTCTTTAATAAATTATAACTACTGAATGGCATTCAAAGCAACCGGATTTATGTCGGAAGATATTAGTTAAATGTTAGACTTTTGCAATACAAAGTTTACACATAGTGAACGTATGTGTTCTGCAATGCAACCTTAACCATGAACAAGTCGCTCCTGGGGTGAGGTCTTCCCATTGAACATCGAACCAGTGATGCCAAACGTGGTACAATTGTACCATTTTGGTACATTTCACCTCTACTGCTAAGTTTGGTACAATTCCACAAAATTATGGTACAATTCAGTAATTTTGTACTGATGTTTGAATTCTTTCATGTATAAATCATCTTATTCGCCCTGATCATCTTCGCCATAGTCAGGATAAGAGATAAACACGCAGCAGTGATGTCAAACGTGGTACAATTGTACCATTTTAGTACATTTCACCTCTACTGGTACAATCCCACAAAATATGGTACATTTTACAATGTGGTACAATTCAATATTTTTGTACCTGTTTGTATTTTTTCATCTACAAATATTTTATGTCAACCTGATCTGTTCAGCATAGTCAAGATAAGAGACAGACAAGCAGTCACCTATTTTCTTTTTTACGTAAACAGACAGTCTACTTCTGACGTCCAAAGGTTGACAAAAACATCTTTCTGTGTATCTAATCTTACCAACTAAAAATGAAGCTGTAATGACACTTGGATTCGTGATGGTTGGGAATCTAGTGGAATAAAAACAAAAGCCAACCACCCAAGGTGAATCTCCTCAGTTTGAAAATTTTTATTAAGGAGATAGGAGCCTGCTGAGAGAAATTAAAAGTAAGTAGAAAAGTAATGGTAAATGTTGTTACCAAACTTTGAAAGCTGTGAAAGTTATCTTTTTTTTCAGAATTGCATAAAATGATTAATTTTACTTGTAGATAGATAGTTTATCATCCTTTCATCCTAGGCTAGAAATAATGTAAATAGTAATATTTGTGGGTGGGGGCAATTGAGGGTGGGGCACTCGCAATTGAGTCAAGGTCTAAAGCTATGATATAGATTTGATAGATTAATAAACATATATTTTTGTAAGATATTAAATAATCATCCCATTGTTTATATTTGAGTCTCTTAACTAAAATGGCTGCTGACCACTGTGTTAGGTGAATGCTGTGAATTTGAGCGCCTCTTCTCTTCTGAATGAGATGACATATAGTCTGAATTTGTCTGAATTAGTCTGAATGACGTATAGTCTGAAGTTTCAGTCTGAATTTGATTACTCAGATTCTGATACAGGAAAGGTGTCCTATTTCAGGCAAATTGTAGACTCGTGATAAAATTGGGCTAAACCTGTATCAGTGATTAAATAAAAAAAAAAAAAATTCATCTGAAAGTATGAAGCAACAGTAAAACTTAAAATGAACAGAAATTATCATTGACAGCACAATCGCGCTGCCTAAGTAAAGAACGATGTTAGCACAATGTATTATTATTTTTTTTCCTTTAGACCATGGCACTTCGTAACAAAGGAGTTGTCGTAGAAACTTGGAAAGGGCTCTTTTAATTGGAAATTGGAATGGCTAATACCCTTTTTAATAGTGGAAAGTGATTGGGGGCAACTAATCCCCCTCCCACGCCCACCCTCCCATTTGCCCATTATGTTTAAAAACTAAATTTTGCCTTTAGATTAAATCAAAATGAACTGTGTCTTACTAATTACCAATAAGGTATCTCAGCAATATCCCAAGAACGACTGAGGGTATTATGTTCAAACTTTCGGGGCTACTTGTGCTCTTAAAATTTAGCCACATCAAAATAGCGTAAGTGTGTCCCAGCTATCAAGGAAATTAAACAGATTTTTTTGCGAGTGGTATCAAGTTTTCTATTTCAGGTCAACTAGAAGAGGTCTGAACTAAATTAAACACTACTATTTGTGTCCAGATTTTTAAAAGGGTGTATGTTGTTAAGAATTGATGAACATTTTTCTCCGGCATACAAACAGCTGGCCAAACTATACGAGGGCTGCTATATATATTTCTGGCCTAATAATGAAAATACGCATATTTATCAACGAAAATTGTTTTATTGTTTTTCAAAATATTCTCCATCAAGATTTATACACTTTTGCATGCGCTCAAACCAATTTTCGAAGCACTTTTTCCACTCCGATTGAGACACCGCCAAAACATGGTATTTGAATGCTTCAACAGCATCTTCTGGCGACGAAAATCATTGTCCACGCATTTTTTTCTTGATGTGTGGGAATAAAAAGAAGTCATTGGGTGCCAAGTCAGGGCTGTACGGCGGATGACCCATCAATTCGACGTTTTGGTCGGTCAAAAAGGCGCTGGTTTGAGCCGATGTGTGAGAGCTCGCATTGTCATGGTGCAGAATGATGCGTCTTCTCTTGTTCGTTTTTCGAATTTCTCCGAAGACTTCAGACAAACAAATGGTGGTGTACCACTCAGAATTGACCGTCCTACGTTGCTCAAGCGGAACAGTCGCCACATGACCAGTTTAGCCGAAGAAACAGGCGACCATTTGCTTCGAAGTGCTTCTTCCACGAACAACTTTCGTTGGATTTGGCTCGTCTTTAAAAAAAACAAAAGATTTAAACTATTATTTTCTTTTTCCCTGAAAAGACTATGTCAATATAAAATGAAAACAAATTAATAAAAAAAAAATTTCACAAAATAAGTTTCTCAAAAAAAGTAAAGAACTCCATTGAACCAAAAATGAGCAAAAATGGAATCAAATAATCTACAAAGCGTGAAACTACCGCAAATCAGCATCAATAAATAAATGAAACCCAAACGAACAGAAATTACAATAAATAACCGAGTCAAGCTCAAAACGAGCAGAAATTAACATAAGTAAGGCTCAAAACCCCTATGCCTTCCCAAGGCCAGAACATAATTTACACTTTACTGAAAGAAAATACAAATGAATATGCATTGTAAGTTTAATATACATATATACTGATACTTAGTAATCAAAATGTTAATATTATTTGATTTATTAAAGTTATAAAAATGAAAACATTAATATTTTTTCAGTAAACTGCAATTTATGTTCTGGCCTTGGGAAAAATCTTGAGAAAACGTCTATAGAAAAAAAATATTATATTTTTTTATAATACAAGAATAATAACTACTATTTTTGATAATCCTTAATAACAAAATTTTATTTTTTAAAAAGCTAAAATAACTTCGTTTTAACTCTGACGTCATTTGAGGCTTTATTAATGAAACACTGCAAGTAATTTTTTTTCCTCATTCTAATCAGCTTTAAGTTTACAACTGGTAATTTATCAATTTTTTTTCGGTTTAACTGCTGCCCAGCTCATCCACTCGTATATCGGTAGAGCTGTTAAATATTTATTTACATACTATGGTATATTATAGATTTTATTTTGAAAATTAATTTTAATGCATTTTTTTTTCTATTCTGATATTTCTTTATGTAATATTATTAAAATTTTTTATAATAAATTTAAAGTTTGAAAAAAATAACTGGACTTTGTCTATTACACTTTTGTGCATTCTAATACCACACTGGCTATACATGACAAATGAAAAATTGTCAGCCAGTGGCAAACTGCGAAGAGTTTTTGTTCTGTCGTTGGCAAGTAAACTTCGAAAGTTTCGAGGTTTGTTTGGGTCTTCTTTTTCTTTCTTTTTGTTTAGTTACTTGACAAATTATTGGCTTATTGTTATTCATTTGTCAAAACTGGCTTACAAAATCCTAAATTTTCACAATTTTAAGTTTAATTTTCCATTTTTTTATTTTATTTCATCTTATATTTATTCAAATATTAAAATCTTAACTTTACAATTCTTTCTTTTTTATTTATTAACAAATGTTATAAGTAAAAAATTTTTGCAAAAACTCAAGTCATCAGTGTATATAAGTTGCTCAGTACTCAAGATATAATTATTGTCCGAATGGGTAATGTTCGGTTACAGCGTACCTTAGCTAAACCATTAGAGGAAATTATTGCATTATTACTGCTAAATCAATTTGAAACCTATTGGGATATTATCCTTGACAGTAGTGTTGCATTAGACTTGGCCCCTTTATTAGACTTTTTTGCCCCCAGGGCATAAATTACAATCCTTACCGTAAGGGGGACTGTCCTCAAAAACATAATTTCTATCTGGAAATCAACGAAGCTGAACACAATGGCTATCTCAAATTTTGATCTGATGTATGTAGGGAAACGGTGTGCGTGAAAGGGATTTTAGTCAACTTCCAATCACTTTCGACTATTAAAAAGCGCAAAAGCAACTCTAATTTCCTATTGAATGAGCACTTTTTGAAGTTTTTACGACAACTTCTTCGATAGGAAGTGCCCTGCTCTAAAGGAAAAAATTATTAAATCCTATATTGTGCCAATATTGTTCTTATCTACCCCCAGGGCATAACTTAAAACCCCTTCCCTGAGGACTGTGGGGATTATCCTCCTCGTTACTTAGTCAATGTTTATTGCCTCGGTCTCGAGTGTCCATATTCTTTACTGCTGCAGCGCGATTATGATTCCAATGATTGATGCACCATATGTGTATAAGTCTTATAGGCCCCCCTGTCGTAACGTAAACCAACTGCCCTTCGGGCTCTGAGGGGGGGTTATCATAAGGCCCTACATTATTTAAAGACAGGTAAAAAACCTTAAACAAACGAGGTATATAAAAATGTTGATTGGATTTGGAGGATAATGGTATGCGTAAGAGGGGCGTTAGTCGCTCCCGAATCACTTTCAACTATTAAAAAAAAACATTTGCCCTTTCAAAGTCCAATTGAATGAGCCCCTTGGAAGCTTCTACTACAACGCTTTCAATAAAAAAACTTGATGTGCCCCCAAGGTAAAACCTACAGCCCTTGCCCTGAGGACTGTGGGGGAGAGGTAGTCATCCTTAAAGACCTAATTTCTAGAACTTTATATAAGTCTAATATACCCCCGGGACATAACCTACAACCTTTGCACTGATGGTTCTGAGGGGGTTATCATCCTAAAAGACCTAATTACCAGAACGTTCAACAACATTGATCAAAAAAGATATCTCAAAATTTCGACTGGATGTGTTTTGGATAATGATAGGCGTGAGAGGGGCGTTAGTAGCTCTCGAATCACTTTCAACTATTAAAAAAGACAGTAGCCCTTTCACTGTCTAATTTAATTAGACCCTTGGAAGTTTATACGAGAACGCTGTAGATAACAACTTGATATGCTCCCAGTGTAAAACCTACATCCCTTGCCCTGAGGACTGGGGGGGGAGGGGTCTTCATCCTTAAATACCTACTGTAAACAACGGTAATCTAATCTTATTAAAATGGCTATATAAACTGTGTGAAGTGAGGTGTGTGGTGTCAAGGTGGGTGTGAGAGGGGGGTTAGTTGCCTTAAATCACTTTCGACTATTCAAAAGCGTACTAACCCTTTGAATTTCAAATTGAATGAGCCCTTTTTCTAGTTTTTACGACAAAGATTTCAATAAAAACCTTATACGTATCCAGGGTATATCTTACAATCCTTGCCCTGAAGGGGGTGGGGGAGTGTTCTTCTCAAAAATAGGTTTTCTATCTGTAAATCAAATACGCTGAACAAGACGGCTATCTCAAAAGTTTGATTGGAGGTGGTTGGGGAAATGATGGGTGGGGGGCAGCTAATTGCCCTCTAATCACGTTTGACTATTAAACAGGGCACTAGCCCTTTGACGTTCCAAACGAAAACTCTTGTTCGAAGTTTCTACGACAACACTTTTTATTAAAACCTTATATGACCCGAGGTAATAACTTAAAACCAGTGCCCTGAGGGCTGTGGGGGAGTTTCCTCCTCAAAAACATGTTTTTTTACTTAGTGTACTCTTTACTTAGTCCATGTTTCTTGTCTTGTTCTCGAGTGTCCCCGTTCTTTACTTAGGCAGCGCGATCGTGCTAACCATGATTTATGAAACAACTTTCTATATAAGTCTTATATGCCCCCAGGGCATAAATTACAACCCTTGCACTGAGGGCTCTGAGGGGGTTATCATCCTAAAAGACCTAATTTCTAGAACGTTCAACAATATGGAACAAAAGAGATATATCAAAATTTTGAGTGGATGTGTTTTGGATAAGGGTATAACTTATAATACTTTCCCTGAATGTTGTGGGGGAGTGCTCTTCTCAAAAATATGTTTTCTACATGAAAATAAAATACGCTGAACAAAAGGGCTATCTCAAAATTTTTATTGGATGCGTTTGGGAGAATGATGGGTGTGGGAGGGGGACTAGTTGCCATCCAATTACTTATGACTATTAAATAGTTGACTATCCCTTTCAATTTACAAACTAATGATCTTCTTTGAAGTTTCTACAACTCAGCCTTCTATAAAATATTTAGATGAAACTCTGTCATCACATACAACCATTGTCATGTGGGTGGTAGGGTCCTATCCTTCTCAAAAACATTTGTTCTATCTGTAAATGAACTACACTAAAAAAAACAGATATCACACATTTATGTTTGGAGGTTCTGGGTAAATGAGGGGCGGGGCAGGGGGGGCATCTAGTTACCCTCCAATTACGGTTGAAAAAGGAACAGGTCCCGAGCCCTTTGAATTTCCAAACGAATAATCGTCTTTCGTCTTTGAAGTTTTTACGACAAAGCTTTATATAAAAACCTTATGCCTCCAGGTAATAACTTATAACCCGTGACCAGTTGTATGTTGGGGAATGTCCTCCTCAAAAAAATGTTTTATCTGAAAATCAAGCTCGGCGAACAAATCGGCTATCACAAAATTTTGAGTGGATGTGTTTGGAGAACTGATAGGCGCGAGGGGGGGGGGGTCGAGGGGCCCTCCAATCACGTTTGACTATTGAAAAGGGCACTAGCTCTTTGAATTTTTAATCGAATGAGCATTTTTTGAAGTTTCTACGACAATACCTTCTATAAAAACTTTATATACCTCCAGGGCACGACTTAAAATCCTTGCCCTGAGAGTTGTGGGGGAGTGTCCTCCTAAAAAACATATTTTCTATCTGGAAATCAATTATACTTAACAAAATTTATTTCTCAAATTTTTGATTTGAAGTGTGTGGTGGAAGAATAGGCCTGGGAGGGGTAGTTGCCCTCCAATCGATTTCGACTCATAAAAACGGCACTAGACACTCCAAATTACAATCGAATGCGTCCTTTTCGAAGTTTCTAATACAACTCCTTCGAT
>NC_142794.1:1791815-1826786 GCF_049724085.1 Artemia sp. Qi Xiang Cuo | reverse complement strand
GCGTTGCCACTGTCCGGGATTAATCCAGGTATTCCGGGATTTTTTTTTGCGGTCCGGGATTTTTATTTGTGTCCGGGACTTTCGGTATTTCTTTAATAAAAACCTTGATTTTGTTCTAAAAACCGTTTTTTTTTCTAAACTCAGGGATTTTTTATTTAATAGAGATTGTCAACTATTTTGTGTTATTGTCTACTTTTTTTTTCTGTACAAGATCAAGCCTATTATCTGTTTTTGCTAGTTCCATCTGGAGTTGCGGGATTACACTGTAGAAACAATTTTTTCGTTCCGGATTTAACTTTTGAAAATTGGAGTCGAGCGGCGAATTCGAATTTTAAACGTGCTTTAACCTTGCAGGAAGTATTGAAAGTAGTCTCAACTGACGCCACCGTCAAGAGGAGACTTAAATCTCTCAGGTCAGTGCCCCGTGCAATGCCTCGGGCAAAGTTAAACTCAGAAAAGGTAAGTAAAAAGCGTACGGCATTCTACTTATTCTGTATATATATAAGTGGAATAAGTTTAAATAGTTTAAACTGGGATCTGAATCTCAAAGTAGAGTTTTTCCCCTCGCTGATGGTGCTATTCCCAAGAAGCTTAACTTTATTTTGTTAACTACTGAACTATTGTATTATACCACCTATAAAATTGATCTTTGTTAGGTTACCATGCATAGGCCTAACTTATTAGGTTTCTCCTAATTTTCTTGAACAAGTAGGCTAGCCTAGGCTATTTGATTAGGCTGATTATTTTAGCCATATGGATTGCTGAATGTTTTGAATGCATTGATAGTTAATAGTAGAGTCTAATGGCAAATACACAATTTAGTTTAAGCATAGCTTATGCAAATTCAAGAAAATACTGCCCAATCTTAAACACATGATCCTATAGGCCTTGTAGGATACAAAGCCACTCAAACATAAATAGATTCAATCCCAGACATGTGCTGTAAAGAAAAATAGGCTACTAGGGTTTGCTAACTTTTCTTTAAGCTTAATTTTCAGTATAAAAAGTTTCTGAGATCACATTGAGCTAATCCCAACAAGGTAATCTAAATCTATACATATGCAAGACTAAGAGCTTGCTTGGAAATGTAGGCTCTATTTGAATCAAATTATGCTCGTTTGTTTGTCCAAAGTTAGTGATTATCCAAACACCAGGGGTGCTTGGATAATATACCCAGTTCTTCATCAGCAGCTGATGTGTATTACCAAATAAAGCTAGTTTAAAGAAAAATCAAACTGTTTTGTTAAGCCTAAAGGTGTATCTGGCTTTGTGGGGGAATAGACAAGGAAATAGAAAATCTAATGGTATATTTCCTTTTTTTCTTTATCTGATTTCTCCCCTTTAATAAATATTAGAGCTAAAAATATGTTTTGCTATTACTAGGCCTAGACTAGTCTATCTTTACAAAGCCTATCTTTAGTCTACTTAAAATTTCCTTTTCCTGACCTAGCCCCATTTTCCATTTCCTGACTTGAAGTAAAATCAAGTAATTGGAAGCATTGCATCAAGCCACAATGTCCATTGGGCTTGTATACATAATGGGCTGGGGCTTGATGGCAGAATTTGCTTCAACCAACTCATTTTTTTTTTTTTTTTTTTTTTTTTTTTTTTTTTTTTTAATTACCGACTGGCAGGATCAATACAAGATACTAGGGTATATAGGAGTGCTGTTATTGATGTGAAAAGTAAAGACCACCATCTAGTAGTGTCTAGGGTTAATCTAAAGCTGAAGTCTCGGAAGGGTAACTACCTCCCAGGAAGTTATGATGTTGGTAGACTCCAGGATGAGAATTTGAAACAAGCTTTCCAGGAACAGTTGAATACCAAACTTGAGAGTTTAAAAGTTGACAATGTGGAAGATGGTTGGAATAATTTTAGAAAAGCATTCTGGTAACATGAATTTGTGTGGGCTTTTCTACCTCCCACCACCCATTTCCAGACATATTGTAAGATGACCTCTTTTTTTAATTTCAAGGATAAGTTTTTTAGGTAGAGAGGAGGTAACAAGAAAAATCTTTAGTCAGAACTTTTGAGAATCTTTTAAATTTCTTTCTATAAAATGTCCATATAAATAGACTAGCATTAGATTTTATGATTTAGGGGGTCTGCAGTATATTATACTTCTAATCATGAATTATGATGCATATGCAGTGCTCTTTCTTTCTGGAGAAGTTTCTGTTCTCCAATACAGAAAATACCTATTAGGTTGCGATTCTGCGAACTCGAAATCACGATAGCTCAAACGTCAAAATCGCTGGATGCAAAATTTGACTTTACACAAAAGCAGCAAAAATCGAGGTTTCAGGGAAATGCAAGGATCCCTACAGATCCAAAAGTAGTAGAAAAGCCGAAAGTACTGCGATATGTCCTTTAATTTGAGTCAGAAAAGTTTAAATTGGCCACACAAATTTTCTGGAAAGTGATTTTGTGCTTGATAGGCTTAGAGAAGTAAAAATTAAGTAGAGGAGAATGTTAGCCCATCAACTTTTTTTTTTGGCAGCAGATAGATAGGAATTTCTTGGCCACTCGAGGACCTAGTCTTTAGCATTCTGACTATGTTTCTCTAGCCTGACTATATTTGTGATCATGCATTGAAGGAATAAGACTTTGCAGCCAAAAATCTTATAAGGCTTTATTTCTACATTTAACCTTGGCCTAGGTGGGTCTGAATGAAACAGAAATTCCAGTATCTAGAAAGTATTTGTTAGAAAGAAAAAAGATCATATAATATTCCTCTGACTTATACAGTGTGACCGGTGGAAGATTTTGGACAAGAGACCGCTAGTGAATCAGCTAAGCATTGAAAATAATTGGTAGATCTGTAAATACTTAAGTCCATGGGCGTAGGCAGGGGGGGGGGGGGTGCGAATAGTCAGAATGCAAAAGACTAGGTACTCGAGTGGCCAAGAAATTTATAAATATTTAAAAATAATTAATATATATAAAATATATATTAAAATATAATATATATTAGTATAAATATTTAAAAATATTAAGAAAAAATATTTATTTTCAATTTAAAGGACATAGGAACGCAAAAATAATGATAATACCTTCATTCATGGTTAAAAATCTCAATTCATATCCACCAAGCCTTTTTTTTAACAAGTTTAGGGATTTTAAAGATTTTGAGGCCAGACGTCATAATTCCTACACAGTGCTATCCGAGACCCCGGCCGCAAAAAATTTGAAAATCGTTGATGTGACTTCTTACCCTGGTTGATTTAAAATGAAGGAAGAAAACAGAAAATGCAGTCTCTCTGCCTGCATTCCCTTATAGCTTTTCGTTAGCTTCTTCTGTAGCCTTTCATCGGCAACTGAGGATAAATCAGCCAAAGATTATTTCGTCGCAACACCAGAGGGACGCTGCAAGCCCACGGACCAAATAATAAATTCGTAAATAACAAACATTTGAAAAACGCTACGAATTTCGGTTTTTGATGGTAAATTGTGTTTTCTAGGGTTCCATAGAGAATTATATGTATATTTTTTAAGTTACTATGTCCTTTACCTAAAACCTACACGACGGGCCTGCTTTTAATACGATTTTTCATAGATTTCTGTCTTTTTTTGCCCCCCCCCCCTTCCAAAATTCTGCCTACGCCCATGCTTAAGTCTGCTCTTTTACAGATGAAGGACATTCGTCTCTTGTTTGCGAAAAAGCGGAAGAGTCCTGAGACTACCCATGGAGAGTCAGGATTAGCTGCCACCACAGGTTCGTCAGATCTTGAAAAGGAAATATTACTTACGAAACATCCACGTCAAGAGCCCGACGCTGGCTTTTCTGCCGACGCGGATTCGTCACATTTTGAAAACGAAGTGTTTACTACCGTACGCCCACATCGACAGTCCGACTTCGATAATGAATACTCCTCCTCTGAAGATTCAGAGGACGAACATTCTTCTGAAGATATAACCGAAGACCTTAGCAATAGTGACGAGGGGTCAGAATTTGATCCAAATCCTGTGTCGTCGTCGGAGTCTGATAATGCTGAAAATGGGCGGCATTCTTTGAATGAGAAGAACAGAAATCTTAGAAAGGATTCAGTGAAAACCAAAAATGCGTCATCTTCCAAAGAGATTGGGAAGAGAAGAGAAAAACGTGCAGTCCAGAAAAGCAAAGGCAAGAAAAATTATGTAGATAAGTTCACCAGCAAGTGGCTCCATTTGCCAGAATTTAAGGGCTGGCTTAAGGCGGATGAAAAAGAGCCATCAAAGGCTTACTGTAGCTATTGCTCAAAACCACTCAAAGGGAATAAGTCTGCTATGAGACGGCATGCGTCCAGACCATTTCATGTTAACGCTGTCAAAGCTAAAATGAATCAAGTATCGGCTTTATCATGTGCTTCCAAAGAGCTCCAGGAGCGAGCCAAACTAAGAGACAGTATTTTAGGCCTTGAACTGGGCTTGTGTGTGTTTATTGTGAAAGAGAACCTTCCGGTTTCTAAAATGGATCAGTTGCCTGACGTTTTAAAAAACTACATAAAAGACTCGCCGACTGTTAGTGGTCTTGCTTGCGCCCGGACTAAATCTTCAGAAATGATCAAACACGTGATTGCGAAAGAAGGGGAAGAGGAACTTGCTACTGATCTGAAAGGATGCAAATTTTCGATAATCGTTGATGAATCTACCGATGTTTCGTGTACGAAGTTTTTAGTGATTCTAGTGCGTTATGCCAAGAAGGTCGAAAATGATCTTAAAGTTGTCTAAGAATTTTTAGCAATGCCAAAAGTAAAAGATGCATCTGCAGCTGGGCTAAAAGCATTAATCGTTAATGAGTTTGTCACTAGGGGCATCCCTGTAGCAAATATTATTGGTTTTGCTTCTGACAATGCTAGTGTTATGTTAGGCAAAAACAATGGATTGGCTACCCTCTTGAAACAAGAGCTACCATGGCTAGTGGTACATGGCTGCATCTGTCATTCTTTTGCCCTGTGCTCTGCTGCTGCTTGTGAGGCACTGGATTCGTCAGTAATCCAATTTAGTCATGACATATACAACTTTGTCGCCTTTTCACCAAAACGCAAAGAACAGTTTAAGGAATGCCAGGCCTTTTTGAATATTGCCGAACATGCCGTACTTTATCCAAGTAAAACAAGATGGTTGGCCATGGAGCAGGTGGTGCAGAGATTATTGGAACAGTGGCCTGCATTAACCTTGTACTTTCAGTCGATGATGCTGACAGAAATACCAGCAGCCAACGCAATATTGAAGGGGCTACAAAGCCATGAGTTGCAGCTCTATTATATGTTTCTCGTGTACATTTTGCCTGTGGTGAATAGGCTGAATTTACAGTACCAGAGTGAAGATGTTAGGATTCACCTGATTTTGAAATCTGTGAGAGATACTCTGGGAGAAATTCTGAGAAACTTCATGAAAGAAAATTCTCTGCGAAATAAAGATCCCTTTGAAGTTGACGTCTTCAACCCTCATAACCTGAGACCTTTTAATGAGATTTACTTCGGTGCCAAATTTGATGTTCTAGTCAAGTCGGAAAACTTGCGTTTATCCTCTCATCAGGTGAATGACATTCAAGTCAAGTGTGTCAAGTTCTACCAGATTCTTGTGAAGCAGATTCAAAAAAGGATTAACCATAGGGATCCTCTTTTGAAACAGTTAGAATGTATTGACCCTTCAATCGCTCTTTCGGGCCAGATCTCCTCTATAGCACCGCTGTACAGTAGGTTTTGTGCAACATACTCTGTTGACGTCGAGGAGCTTAACTCAGAGTGGAGAAGACTGCCATTTGTGGATGAGATCTTTGAAGTGAAAGGTAAAGAAGGTCCTGTAGCGTTTTGGTCCTTTGTGGACAGTTGTAAAGATGCAGGTAAAAATAAGATGTTCAAAGTCTTACCTTCATTTATGTTTACCATGATGAGCCTGCCACACAGTAGTGCCGGCGCTGAAAGGCAGTTTTCCCTTCTCAAGCTTATTAAGAGCCCGCTCCGGAACAGATTAGACAGCGAGATGCTGAGTGCCCTCATGCACGTCCACGGGTTCATACCTTATGCAAATAAATGGACAGTTCGGGTGTCTTTTGTGGCGAAGGCCAGAAAGTTTAAAAATTCCGAAAAAAATTAGCCCATTTCTGTGAATCTGGTTTGAACCGCTGGATGTGCATTTTTTTTTTTTTTTTTTTTTTTTTTAATCCCACCTCCTCTCCTCTCAGTGACGTAAAATTTTTTATAAAAAATATTTTAAAATCTAATACTTTAAGCGTCACCTAAATTATTTATTATAAATTACCCGCCAAAGGGGGTCTTCCAAAAGGCTTACTCCTACAACTTTAAAATTTTTTAACACAAAAAAAAAAACTATTTGCTATCCCGTAGACTGGGCGTCCTCCGTCCGAGCTTAGTTTGATTTACTGAAGCTCATTTGTCCAGTTTCTTAGGGTTGTCATTTGAGCTGTGCGAAAATTGAAGCGAAATGATTACTGAAACATACCAATAAATATCTGAGAAACTAGTTATTTTTTTAGTTGGTTGCTTTACTTAGCGCTTTTTACTAATAACTCGGTAGTAACAGTTTTTCTGACTGTTGCTTTACAGTTTTCTCTTCAAATACCCAAAGGCCTGGGTTTAATACCAAGAAAGTTGAATTCTGTACCCAGATTCGGGAAAAAGGGATCTGTTTTTCTTCCGGATTCTTTCGTGTGAAAGCAGCAGATTCCTTTTTTTAGTACAATTAAGAATCCTTGGACTGAATGTTTGAATGATGTCGTTTTAATTTTCTCAGATTTTAGTACGTTCGGAATCCAGGCTTTCTGGGTAGTGAAGTCGGGCCTTGAGATTTCAAAAGGATGCTTTTGTAAGACGAATGATAGGTCCGCTGTTCACTTCTTGATTGACGAGACTTTCGACGAGATCCAAGGGTGCCTCTTGACACAGCAAATAAACATAGAAGCATGTCCTATAAAAGGGACAAGGATATGTGAATACGTGATAAAAGGTCTCTTTTACCGCTGGCAAACCCATATTGAAAAAGATTCCAAGGCATGACTTTAATTCTTGGGTAGGAATTTCCAATAACAATGAAATGCGCATGCGTAGACACATTTTTTCGGAGCTTTGGCGAATTGTTTTGTCCTAAAAAAATTGTCGTAGATCCTACTAATCCACCAGAACTTTTTCACGTCGAAATAATACTAGGAATATTGACAATCAATTGTTAGTTACAACTAGACACCACGTTTCACGGTATTTCGAATTTCGCGCCTTGCTTTTTACGTCATCACCTTGCAGCCCTATGTTGTATAACCTAAAAACCGTGTTCCGGGATTTTTTTTGAAATTTCGGGATTTTTTTTGAAGAAAAATCGGGATTTTATTTTTGAGCTGGTGGCAACCTTGATTGAAATTCAATAAATTTTGAATAGCCTTAATAGTGAGATCCAGTCAACGTCGGATTCACTAAATTGAGGCTTCTAGTAAGGGTTGTCACCGACAGTAGGATATTATTGTAATTAATAAATTTAGAGGGTCTAGTAAATTTTCCTAAATCTAGGTAAATCTAGTAAAAAGTAATGATTTATAGTAAACGGACCTTTTTTATTTTCAATAAATTCACGGAAAAAAATAATCGTAAATATATGACAATTTATAATTTTTGCTTGTCTGTCTCTTAAAGAGGATTTGTGATGATTGTGATTGTGTGTGTGGATATGTGATGATTGGGAATCAAAACAAAAGCCACCCAAAACAAAAACCACCCAAGGTGATTAGACGAGTCTCCTCAGTCTGAAAATTTTTATTGAGGACAGTCTGAAAAGTTTTATTAAGGAGCCTATACATATATATATATATATACGTGTTAAGAAATAGTTATCACCCCACAATATGCCAAAAAATTGTAGTTACCAAACTTTGAAAGCAGTGAAAGTTATCTTTTTTTTAAGAATTGCAGAAAATGATTCATTTTACTTGTAGAAAAAAAGTTTATCATCCTTTCATCATAGGGTAGAACTAAGGTAAATAGTAATATTTGTGGGTAGGGGCAATTGCGGGTGGGGCACTCGTAATTTAGTCAAGGTCTAATGCTATGATATAGGTTTGATACATTAACAAACATTTATTGTTGTCAGATATTAAATAATCTACTTCATTGTTTATATTTGAGTCTCTTAAGTAAAATGGCTGCTGGCCACTGTGTTTGTTGATTGCCGTGAACTTGAGTGCTTCTTCTCTTCTGAATGAGATGACACATGGTTTCAGTCTGCACAGGGGCGAATCCAGTATTTTTTTAGGGGGGGGGCAAAATAGGTTGATCCAAAAAATTTTTTAGGGGGGGGGCAAAATAGGTAGATCCAATAAACTTGAATTATGATCAAGTTTAACCAACGCAAACTTGAGTTTGCGTTAATTAAACGGAAGAAAACGATCTCGGTGGAAAACGATTCTTCGTCACGTTTTACAGTTGGACCTCAAAAATCCGTGCAAATTTTGAAAAGCTTTGTCCCTTTTTAAAGACGCTGCTGGAAATGAACTGTTTCCATACTTGCCAAAGTTCTTTCTGACTCTCTGCAGCTTGCCCCATTCAAGTGCTGGAGCAGAGAGACAGTTCTCGATTTTGTCGTCATAAAAAACAAAAATCGGAATAAGCTAAATATCTCGACTGTTTTGGCCCTTATGAAAACAAAGCAACTTGTCCTAAGATCGTCAAGTGGAATCCATGACTGAGTGATCCCCAGCGAATTGACTCGGGCTACCAAGAAATGAAAACATGTGAATCCCTTCAGTCAGAATTCAACACTAGACGATGCTTTAAATTCGGATGAGGACGAGGACGATTAAAGCCTTTTAAGTGCAACTTTTTTAATTATGACTACAGGTTTTTCTTTTTACTATTAAATTTGTTTGATTTACCTGACCTGAAGACTATTGACAAAATGATATTTTTAAACTAATTATTGTATGTTATATAAGTTTTCTTTTTCTTGGCAGCCCTAGTCCAATTTGAGGTGTACTTTTTAACTTACATAATTTTACAACTAAACCGGGAGCCGATTACGTCGTTTACGTTTTTAAATGACATAGATTAAATTTGTTTTTGATTCCCTAGAATAAGAACGAGAAAGAATACAGAAAAAATAAGTTTTAAAAAAATCATAAATTAATTTCTTTAAAATATGCCAGACATCTTTGTAAGCAGCTTATCTCGAATTTAAAGACCAGCCCAATTAGTGTTTTAAAACTGGCACCTTTCCTCCTAAAAATGCAAAATTGAAGGGTTTAGACTTCAAGCCTAAAAACGGAAACTGGGGGACAAATTTCAAAAGCCGTCACTTTCAATCACACCTCAGATTCTAAGCACTTCATCGCCTGAATTGCCTCGTGATGAGTTGCGGCGTACGGCGTTTTTTGCGCGTGCGGCGTAGCCGCACGCAAAAAAAATTTTTTTTTAGCATTTAGTAAAAACAGATGCGATGTAGTAAATTTTTTCTCCGATTTAGTAAATTCATCCAGGTCAGGATGGCAACCCTGCTTCGATTAGTGTATTTAGGATTGCCACCATCAGTAGGATTCTACTAGATTAGTCAGGGTTACCACAGCTCAGGTGATTTTATTATCCTCATGGTGATTTTCTGTTTTAATCTTTTGAGTTTCATTTAATTTGGTGATTTTTTACAAAATTGGTTGACATTCCATGCATGATTGGTTTCACTGTCTTACTGAGGTGAAATAATCAATGACTTTCATATTTTATGTCTTGTTTTTATTCGTTATTTCTAAAGAGTGGCGTTATTTTGGGCTTTGGTGTATCCTTTTAGCTTGCAATCGGCTTCCCAATAGTTACAAATTCTAATTTATAAATACATACACGTGTGTCCCATGTGTGATAAAAAAGGATTAAGCTTCAGAAACGAAAAAAAAATTCTCAGGTAGAGAAAGCCTAGTCCCACATGAACCCAGATTCAGCAGCCAAGGCTAGGTCTTTTTCAAGGGACTTAACAGTCTCAAGAAACTAGGGGGCTCAGTCTCAAGGGGCTCTTCTCGAAGGAACCAGAGAAAAAAGATGTATCACCGCTTGTCTGATATTTCAGCTTAAACTTGAGCCACGACAATTTTCCGAAAGTAAAATAAATATATAAGAAATTGACACCATCCGAATCGTCTTTTTCAGGGCTAAAGCTTACCACTAAGGATACCAACGATGACAGGGGGATTAAAAACGCTCATAAGCAAATGAAATTTGATTTGAGGACAAAAGAGGATTATTATTTTTTTTTTTTTTTTTTAATTTAAACATAGAAAAAATAAAAATAAAATATTTTGAAAATTAAATAAAAATAAATGTATAATATTATTTAAATAAATAAAAAGGATATTCATGTCCAGTAACAGGATTTTAGGTGACAATTTCAGTCTTTGCCTGGAATTCCAGTTTTAGGTATAAATTCTCTTCCTTTTTGAGCAGTTGACGGCCATTGAAAAAAAGAATTTCAAAGCTCAGGGTGCCCAACGCGTCTTTTTGTTGTAAGGCTTATCATTATTGACCACCGATTTCTGGTGATTTTTTTAGTGATCTTTGTGAAATACTGGTAATTTCTGGTGATTTTTTTGGTGAAAATCCGGTAATTTCTGGTGATTTGTTTGATGAAAAACTGGTGATTTTTATTTGGTTGTGGTGGCAACCCTGGATCTAGTAAGTTTAGAGGATCTAGTAAATTTCCCGAAATCTAGTTTAAAGTCAGGATTCGTCAGTATTCATTTGGCATTTGACGAGTGTACAGTAGTTCAATTTCAAGCCAGATTAACTTTGGATTTACCAAATTAACGCTTAACCAGATTAACGCTGGTTTTTACGATTGCTTATAAAATTTGGATGGAGTTTTTACCTAGATAATGAATTTATTTCGGTTACATTTTGGACCTAAATTGTTTTTGAGCACAACTAAGGAAAAATAATAATGTTTGCGCAGTCAACTATTCTTAATTTTGTCCAATCAAGCATTCGATCGGGTATTGATGATGGAGTTATCATTAGTCATGTAGTGGAGTTTTTTTTTTCCTGAAAATATTCTCAAAGATGCTGAAGTTAATTTATGGGCAGAAATTTACCCTAGTAACAAAACAGCACCAAGGAGATATGATGATCATGCCTCCGCTCAGAATGTGAAAGACATTCTTGATTTGCTTCGGAAGTGTGAAAATGAAGAATTAACAGTGCCAACGTACGTAATTATTTCACCCACTGAATTGCCTGTAATTCCTGCTGTTGGTTATCATGAACCTGTTTCAAAAATTGTGCTCTGGATTGTACCCTTAACTTCATCAAAGAAAAAGTAACAGCTTATGATTTAGGTTTTCCGTCACTTGCCATTCCTTATGCTAGTCCCCATATTTAAAGCACCGCCACTGTTTTGAGTCAAACTCAAAACGAGCAGAAATTAACAAGAGTTGGGCTCAAAACCCCTCTGCCTTCCCAAGACCAGAACATATCTTGCACTTTACTGAAAAACAATAAATGTTTTTACTTTTATAACTTTAATAAATCAAATAATATTAACATTGGATTAATAAATATCAGTAAATGTATATTAAATTGACAATGTACATTCATTTGTATTTTTTTCAGTAAAGTGCAAGTTATATTCTGGCCTTGGGAAGGCATAGGAGTTTTGTCCAAATCATGTAAATTTATGTTCGTTTCGAGTTTGACTCGGTTATTTATTGTAATTTCTGTTCGTTTTGGGTGTCATTTATTTATCGATGCTGATTTATGGTAGTTTCACGCTTGGTAGATTATTTGATTTTATTTTTGCTCATTTTTTGTTTAATGAAGTTCTTTGCTTTTCTTTGAAAAATTTATTTTGTGGAAAAAGTTTTTTTAAATTAATTCAAGAATAGAGAGCCGTCAAGTATAAACAGTTTAATTAAAGCATAAACTTATCAAAGCACCGTACGTTTTGAACCCTAAAAATTTTTTTTAATGGACAGTTTATGCCATCTTTCCACTAAAAAAGTTTCAGAAAGCAGCATCGTCTGGCCTGTGGGTATGTAGCAATGTTATTCAGTCTAGAGCTTAGAACACACCTAGCTTTTTCGGCACCTAAAAAAAAAGGCAAATTGGTGCCGATTTACTTCCGGAAATCGGCACCGGCTAAAAATCTGGAAATCTGGAAATCGGCAAAAAAAAGGTAAATTGGTGCCGATTGCAGTATGAAATATCCAAATGTTGGAATATTACCTGAAATAAAATTTTTATGTGGTTAAAGACTGTAGAATGTAGATTATCTTTAACTGCACACAGAATTTTATTTCAGGTAATATTCCAATATCGAAATATTTTCACTACCTCCATTTTAATACACTTTGTCGTTCTGATACGGTTTGTTAAGTCAGACGGCCTTTTAGCCCCGAGACATACTTGGCGTTTTTTTACAAACCGTTTACTTTACTGACTGTTTTTAGAGGTATATAGGACAGTATTGCGACGGACACATTGGGCGGTAAAAAAAAAAACAAAAAAAAAACACGCTTGGTAAAACAAACGTCGATGGCAGTATGCAGCCATCTATTGCCATAAATAAACGAATGGCAAAATAACCGATCGTTTATTTTAACCCCCACGCCGAGATAGAAGCGAAACGAAATGGAATGGCACAGACTCGCCGTCTTTTTCTTTCTTTTTTTTTCACAGCTGATGAACGAGTGTGTTTGAAGAGCGTATATCATAAAAAAAATATATTGGAAGTCATGAATATTTTTTTTCCTGGGAAGGGAGGGGACGATTGTAAAAGAAAGAAGAAGAAAATGGTTGATAATTTGATTAGAGAGTTTTGAGAAATTCAAAAAAATTTGAACTGTCAGGGGATCGGGCCCAAATTAGCCCCTGCCTTTGACCCTGAGCAAACCAAAGCCTATTTATTATAAATAAATAAAACGGGGTGCTGATCTAATTTACATGCCCTAAATCATGCCCTAATTTGCTGACACATAAAAATCGTGCCTTTTCAACACTAGTCCAAATGATAAAAATACAAATTCCTTTTTAAAGTACCAGAAATGCTAATATGCCAGTTTTAAGAAAAAACTAAATATGCAACTGTTTTCAAGGCAGGGCCCTGGCACTCAGCACGTTGCAGGCTTGAATATATTGAATTTAGGTGTCGCTTGTACTCTAACTGCAGATAATGTGAACTTCTTCTTAATGTCATGGCGTCAGGTTAAGTTCGATGCAACCACCCTGGGAAAAACACTAAAAAGACATGTAACACTAACAATTTTTTTTAAATAAATACAGTTGTTTGTTTAAAGGGAGTAATTATATAATATATACATAATGATATAAGCGATATTAATAAATATAGTTGCTCGTTTAAGATATATATATATATATATATATATATATATATATATATATATATATATATATATATATATATATATATATATATATATATATATATATATATATATATATATATATATATATACGAGCAACTATGTTTATTAATATCGCTTATATCATTATGTATATATTATTATGTATATTTTAAACACCCGACGGACATGCGCAACATTTTGGCATTATGACGCAACATTTTAAACGTAATAATTTACCGTGTAAAACAAATAAATCGAAATGAGGATATGCAGTGTCGAAATATAGAAAATTTACATAAACTAATAACAAACGTTAAAAGTTAATATATATATATATATATATATATATATATATATATATATATATATATATATATATATATATATATATATATATATATATATATATATATATATATATATATATATATATATATATATATATATATATATATATAAATATATATATATATATATATATATATATATATATATATATATATATATATATATATATATATATATATATATATATATATATATATATATATATATATATATATATATATATATATATATATATATATATTAACTTTTAACGTTTGTTATTAGTTTATGTAAATTTTCTATATTTCGACACTGCATATCCTCATTTCGATTTATTTGTTTTACACGGTAAATTATTACGTTTAAAATGTTGTGTCATAATGTCATAATGTTGCGCATGTCCGTAGGGTATTTAACCCTATTCATTCAGATTCAATGGACTATAGTTGGCTTCTAATTTTAAATGAAAGTAATACCAAACTTTTTGGAGCAAATCCTACATGTTTAGATTAAATATACTGAAAGTAATTTTAAAAAAGAAAAAAACCTTTTTATTTTCCCCAGATACTTTCAAATAAAAATCAACAATTCATATTTTGTTTATTTTGTTCCGCGTAGTCTGTTTGATGGACTTGATTGATTTCGCTTCTGAGCGAGATATTTATTTCCATCAAGCGTTTAATTACTTTCCTTTGCAGATTGAGCGTAGAAACAAAAGAAGAACTGAAGACATTAACAACCGGAAGTGTTATGTTAGAATATCACCATAAAGATCCGTCGTTTAACGTATATTTATCGTCTTGGAAAGGCAATGCGTCACTGAGAGCTTACGTCTCCAGACAGGAAAGAATACATTATCTGACTATGGTTGGAGCAGACGTCTCAAAATTTGGTAATTTTTTTTTCTATTGACATAGAATTGCCTAGTAGAATTACAATAGAAACTGGCTATGAGGCTCTTCTTTAGAAATAGTGAATTTGCATCAAGGTGCCTGTGGTAACGAGTTAAAAGCTAGTTTAAATTTTTTTTTTCCTGATAATTTGTTGCTATTACGGGCGAAATCACAAAATTTAAGTTGCGGTACAGGCCAAAAAGGCCCGTTACTTCCTCAAAAAACAAATAACAATATAGCACCAATAGCGGCAGGGCTGTTGGTCCCCCCCCCCACGAGCCTAATATTGGTAGGCTGGGCTTTCCTGCCCCCCCCCCTTTATAAGGGCTATCCTTGTTAGCGTTAAGGTATCCACTGATGTGTTTCCATCAAAGAACCCCACCCGCCAGATCCAGCCCAGCTTGAGATGGGAGCTCTTGTCTCTCAAAGGAAAGCCATTAGGGGCAAGCGGTATTTGACCCTCAGAAACCATACATGCAAGAGAACATGTCTTTCCCACGTCCCATTACTCCTCAGGGGATTTTTTTAACGCCATGGTTAGCGTCGCATATGTCCAGAGGGATTAAATCTTTGGGTGTAATTTTTTGTAGCCATTACTGGTCAGGGAGGACGACTCGTAGCTACGTGGCGACTGAAATTAGCAGTAGTAAACCACTATTTGTGCTAATGCTCTCAGAGGTGCACCGAACAGGTTGTCACTAATGCACCCTTACCAATATCTTAAGAAAGCTCTAGCACAGTAGCAATGTCATAAAAATAAAAGTTTAGTTTTAAAGCCTTGCTAGCTCAGCAAGAGAATTTCAATCTTGGTGTTTTTTGTCCGATTTTTTTTTTTTTTTTTTTTTTTTTTTTTATAAAAATAATATAATTTAGGAATGTCTATATCATGTGACCACCCTGCTCTCTGTTTGTGTCTTCCACTGCCTGACAGTAGGAAGGAAGTCTAAATGATGTGGCGAAACCGGAAATTAAGTGACTGTTGTTCAGTGAACAATCCTTGCATCTTTGCTGCCAGGGGTGAAAGCTTTCTATCCTCTGTTTCTACTCTTGGTTACATTAATTACCTTGATCAAACTTGATCACCGTGATTAAACTTGATCGCCCCTACCGGTCATGACCAACTCCCCCCTTCCCTTATCAGATTGATTATTTATTATTAGATTAATATTAATTTTTACAGACTAATGTCTGGTCGGAAAGGTGCTGAGAAATCTGCCATTTTTTTTTAGAGTTTTCTAATTGGCACCCGAAAATCCGTCTGAAAAACACGACTCGAGTAAAAAAAAACACAAAAAAAACTATGTTACCCATATGTGTTCCAATATTTGTGCTTTTCGTACAGGTTTTCTTTTTGGTTTTCATGTTCAAATGGCTAGATATCAGCAATTATTAAGCTACAACAAAGTGAGCTTTTTGACAGTTTTGTGTCGCAAAACACTAATTTATCCTAAATAGATCCCATATGCTACTGAGTAAAAATCATAGGTAACCAATTGCTTTAAAATTGTGTAAGCATTTTCGTAAAAGTTAGAACTTTTTTTTTGTTTAGAAATTTTTGTAAAAATTAGTCGGAGGTGCATGTTTTTCCTTTTTTTTCTATTAATTTTCAAGGGATTTTCGTTTAATTTTTTGCTAGTAGCTTCCTTTTTATCAAGTTCAAATGGCTAAGTGTCATTTTTGTGAATAATGCTGCAACCATGATAATTAAACGAGGTTTTTGGCTATTTTGTGTCGCAAAATATTAATTTTGTCTAAAAATGAGCCAAGGAAAGGTGCTTAGAATCTTGCAGTATAGACCTTATTCGTTTTTCCGCATGAATTGCAACGCTGCGCGAAAATCGGCCATATTGTTGGTAGGTTTGTTGTGCAAACATGGAACTTATCATGGAATTTCCTGAAATTCAGAAGGCACTGGTGAGTTCATTTTGTTGATAATCTTGTTAATAGCAAGGTTGTACATCACCTGCATTTGGATTGATTTTTCCTGAGCTCTGGTTGCAGGTTTAGCCTGTACTAGGATATATCTTTGCCCAGCCAATCATGGACTCCAACTTGAAAATTACATTTATTTAGGTGCCAAAAAAGGCACAGAAGTTAAGAAAAGTGACACAGAAAGATCCGCCATAGTCTCTACAATGGTTTTAAAATGTTTATGACCTAAGAACTTGGGTTGACTTTCCAGTTTTTAAGGAAAATTTGACCCTTAGAAATTAACATTGTGAATCAGTACCAAAATCACTTGATTCTGCTACAAAGGTGATGATGATATGATGGTTTTGGGGTCAGTACCCTTCTAGAAATTCCTCTCTGTCCAGCCAGTTTAATATTTTGTGTTCCAACTGCACAGGCATCATGTGGTAATATTTTGGTAAATTTTTCCATTCATGGAATATTGAGATAGCTAAGAAATAGACCTACATCTCCATTTAGAATTTCATGCTGACTCCAAATATAATAATCATTAACTAATAGTTTGCCGCAAAGGATCACATTTTATAAATTTAGGTCAAGGATATTGTCAGTTTGTTTCCTTGCTTATTTGCCAGCAGATAAAATAATTGGATAGTCCGAAATGGTATTTTCTGGTGCAAAGTGCTGGAAAATCTTCAAACTTCCTACTAAAATGTGTATTTTTTTCATTTGCATCTCAGATTTCTTTGTAGGACAGAAAATAATTTTAAAATAAATATTATGACCCCCTCATTGGTGATGCCCCTGCCTCTGACTATGTCCCTGGGCCTTGCTTTTACAAATAACTAGATTTTGAATATATGAATACAAAAAAATTATTTACTTATGGAATATAAGCTATTCAAAATTGAGTTTGAAATTGAATTCAAATTAATTATTCAATTAATTAAGTTAATTTTATTTAATGAATTCAATGTGACATTAAATTTGATTAATCAATTACCCGAATTGATTTTTGTTCCATGAACATATTGGATCCAATGAAAAGTACAAGTGAGTTTTGCAGAGCGAGCACATATTAATGAAAAATTCAGTTATTTTTGTGTTGCGACTGAGAATTTATGAGTTCACCTAGCTGAGAAGGGTGCCATTTGAGGGTTTGAGGAGCTCAGGATCCCCCTCCCTCAGTGTCGGTCTCTAGAGCAGAATGAAAATGTGTTTTTTGGAATATCAATTAACTTTGGAGGGTTGCAGGGGACACCTTTGGTGCCCCCACAACTCAGCGCCCAGGGCAGCTGCCCCCTTTGCCCCCCTAGTTCTGGCCCTGGTTTTGGTCAGCTATCAGGGAGATTTAAGTCCATTCCCAGTAATTCAGCACATGGTAATAGTCCTCTTCCTCTCCTGAAAATGGACCTTGATCCTAATCTGTTTTTCTCCTACTTTTCCTTCAGCAGCAGGATAGCTGCATTTTTTCTAACTTTTCCTCAGGCTACACCAAACACAAGAGTATAAATTTGTTTTTTAGCACTCTGGCCTCCGGTGTCTGATCTCAGATCTCAAAAAAAAGCTTGCTGTATGTCTGTCACACAAAAGCATCTCAGAGTTCCTAAAACCTAATTTAATGTTGGGGATTGTTTTGGGGGGGGAGGGGCCTGGCCCCCCTTAATTCTCAAAATTGTTTCCATGCCCGGCAACTTCAGTTTTTATTTTTTTTATTTTTCTGATGCTGGTGCCCCCCCCCTCAACCACTGAGGTTAAGCCGCCCCGACTCGTGTTAATATTCCCACCCACGAATAACGTGGTCCATTCATGTAAGAAACAACCCCCATAAACACCATGCAACAGTTTAACGTGGTAGTACGATGTCTATTTTAAGATCACAGCAGTAAAAAATTTGTCAACTAATTGTCTCTTATTTTTTATTGCCAGTGGTGAAGAGATCTTGACATTGTCCCACTTATCTCAGACAATCTTATTGAAGATTGTTACAAAGCTTCAAATTCAGCCAGCCAGCAACTCAAGAGAAGCTACAGCTTTTTGGTGGAGCAATATATTGACCTGGAAACCGTGCATATTTTAGAAGTGGAAGGACTTTTTGGAAATAAAGGGTTAGTGATAAAAGGGAGTTGCTATCGCAGTTTTAAAAAGAGAAACAAGCCACATTCAATCAAAGTCTCTTTTATGTGACAGTCAGATTATCAACAGTGATTGTTCATGCATTGTTGGAAGTGTTTTTTGCAATCACCTGGTGTTGCTCTTGAAAATTATCAGTTTGATGCAAAGTCTGAAGTACAAAGAAATCCCTGCCTCCCTGAGCTGCACCAAGATGCCTCAACAGTGGAATTACATGAGAAAGCGGGATCTTGAGCCACAAAAGGTGATGGACATCGACATTTGCCAAGTTCGGGACGGAGGACTGTCAACTCCAAAAACAGTGCAGCTGTATGACCCGTGGGTCAGTAAAGATGATTGTCTCAGTCTGAGATTGTGAGTTGTGCAACTTAGTTCTTCCCTTAGCCCGGCTGTATCTGCATTTTCAGGTAGGACAGAGTTTCTGTTACATAATCTTTGTTTATTTTTGTTAATTGTTTTTTATAAATGTAAATCTGATTCACTAAAACAATTTTATTTTACTGTCAGAAACAATAACTTATGTTTAAAAATTATATTTTCAAATGTAAGCTGTACCTGGACTTGGGATCCTGAGATGGCTCTCATGTGAACATTTCGATGATGACAAAAACCTTTTTCTCTGCTCTTCCTTTGGGCATCTTTCTGGGCTTTGAACTGGGGAATGCAGTAGCTGAACTGTTCCATGCGTGAAGCATGCTGTGAGTTGCTGTTTTGACTTGCATCTCAGAAGTTTTGCTTCAGGACTATCAGGACACATGCCAAGGAATAAGACAACAGATAACAAATTCCAATAAAGCAAAAGGGGTTGTCATACCATTTTATCTACGGTTTTACTTGGCGGTCATGGTTGCAGCGGTCAGTAGCGTATATTAGGGGGGATAGGGGTGATAACCCTCGTTCTGAAATCTGGGAAAGTTTGTCATAAATTCCATAAAATTTTAAATTGTTCCAATCCAAAGGGGGCAACAGCATTCTTGTAATGCCTTAAATTGCTTATTCCAGACTGTTTGAAAAGCCTGGAAATTATCATCAGTTGCGTAACTAGGATGGGTTGGTACATTGCACCAGAGGAATTTTTATTTTATTGGTTTTGTAATAGAGACTTGAAAATGCATTTTCAACAGAAAAATCAAGCTATTTGGCACTGACAGGACAATTCATTAGCAATCTTCACCATCCAATGGTCATCAAAATAGTATAGTTGGCACAGAAGATTAGGTCCTGTAGGCGGGAGGCATTAAGGAGCCAAAGAGTAATTACTTGTTCATAGAAAAAAAAATGCACTCTTTATTGGTAAATACAAAAATGTAGTGCTTCATGCCAGAAAATAATTTTCTATCCTTGACTATTCACCAAATTCATTATGAGCAGAAAAAAAAAATATAAAATGACATTACTTACTAGACATTTTCTTAAAACTTAGACTCTTTGCACAACACTAGTTTCAAGATAATTTAATCCTCAAAGATAGGTGTAAAAGAAGTAAATATATGGAATAGTACACTTTTTAGTTATACATGGTTCTAAAATTTCCGCTGCTGTGCGGCAGAAAGCACTGATTTCAAACCATCTTCTCGCCCAAAATAGATATATTTACCACTTCAATCCTCAAAATTTTCTGCACAGATTTGACTTATTCTGCACATTTTCGTCGTCCCTTCCTAAGGTCCAAAGGAATTAGGATGACCTTGCCTATAATTAAAATTGCTCGAGACAAGGAAGCCCTGTTTACTTCTTCCCCCCCTCCTTTCATCGTAAATCCTGGATCCGTCACTACAATTAATGCCATTTTTTGGTTTCTTGACTTCTATATTATGTCGACTGACACCCCCCCCCCGAAACGGAATCCTGGCTACGCTGCTGGCTCTCTCATTTCTAGATTGATGCAAGCACTTTAAGTTTGAAGCCCAAGGCATGCTAAAACTTGTATTTTTGTGTTAAGTAGACCTTTAAAAAAGGATTTTCTTGCAGATCTTTTGAAAGACAGCATCGAAAGAGGAGAATATTCCCAGGCCAAGCTTGTTCAGAATAGATTATTCTAATGCCCAGTGCTGTCAACATTGACCAACCATTTACAAGTAGATGATCCTACTTGTAGTATTATAACCAATCTTAGTGTTGTAACCAGTGCATTGTTCAAAGCTGCTGAGTTTCCTGATTTTCCTGTCTATGAGTGTACAGGTAGTTACATGTTGACAAATACTGATCCCAAACAGCAGCAAGTGATAGAGTCCTGAAGAGGGTCAGCATCAGAAGCCATAGAAATTCAAAAAAAATTCGTGCAGACAGGCTGAAAGTGAAACGTTGTCCCATGCACGTAAGTATAGACGTAACTCAAGCACAGTCGGCGTGGTGGTGAAACGGGTCACTCCTTGGCGCAAAAAATCAGTTTCGTCAAACTTTGCAGATCGAAATTTGTATAGAAACCCAGCTGTAAAGTGGGGCAGGACGCATGAAGCAATTGCTGTTTGAATTTACAAAAAAAAACTATGAAAAAAAGAGGAAGGGATGTTGTGGTTATGGACTGTGGGATTTTGATATCAGCTGAGTACTGGCTTGCCACGTCTCCTGATAGACGTGTGTTTGACCCATGCGAGAGACCCACATGGCATTATTGAAGTCAAGTGCCCATATAGTCTTCGAGACAAAACTGAGGAACAGTTTTTAGCTGAATGCCCATACCTCACATGCTTGAGAAAAGACCACCACTATTATTATCAGATCAAAGTGCAACTTGGCATTACTGGACTATCATGGTGTGACTTTGTATTATGGACAAAAAATGTTATAATAATACAAAGGATAACTTTTGATAATGTTTTTTGGGAAAATGAAGTCAAAACTCTGACTGATTTCTATTTCCAACATTATCTGGAATACTTGTCTGAGCTTCTGTAATTTGAGGTCCTTTGATTAATGTGATAAACCTTTTTAACGCAGACAGAAACCATGAAAGAGAACCCCTCACAGCCACCAGTTACTGGAAAAAAATTTCTATGCACAAACATTTGAGTTGAGTGTCGCGACGCTGATTGGTTGACGCTCAAGTTTCAGTAACTGTCCATGTTGCAGAATAAACACTGTGGAATAGTCGAAGTTATGTATTTTGAGTTCCTTTTATTTTTGTGATTCAGATTTCCGTTGATTTATGTGATTATGAGTTCCTGCGAATATAATCATTCTTTTTTTAACCTATATATATATATATAAAAAACATAACTAAAATTTGTCTGTCATCAAAAATTTGTCCACTAGTCATACCCGTTTTCTTTAATATGGTTGTGTACTTTATTTTCAATACACATTGATAAATTATTATTTTTATTTAATGTCTTTTTGTTTTATTTGTTCGAGAAAATGTTGAATAATACCATATTATAGGGCATACAGAAATAATTACATACGGATCCTTCTGTTGTATAGTTAGACTTCAGTTGTTTCCATAAGAAATTGCCTTTTTTACAATGCTTCTAATTTCATTCCAATTTAATTTCTGCGTTTTCTTCCAACTGTTGTTGAAAACTGTTCCAAGTACTTTGGTTTCTTTTTTGGTTGGTACACCATGCACGAAATCTCTATCCTCATCTCTGAGGCTTGAACTCTCAGATTTTGATTTATTTATTTCTAACTTGAAAATCAAGGAGGCACACTTGTGCCTCTAAAGAGGAGACCCACCACAATGTTAAGTGATGTCCGGTCCTAGCGGCCGCAGAGAGACAGCAGTGATCGCATTTTGTAGCCCAAGCTCCAACTAAGAAACGTGCAGAATTTCACCTCCTCCAACTTTATCTTCATGGGTAAAAGTGGGCCGGAAGTTTCGACTCTCCGACCACAGCCCCCTTTAACGTTGTTCGATTGGGCTGAAATTTAGAGGTTAAGCTTTCCTAGGGCTCGGGAGCTTATCTTCGAAATTTCAGCTCAATCCGATCACTCCTTCCCTGTTTTCCAAAAAACAAATATAGCCACTTAAAGTTCATATCAGCCACGCCTACAGGCCACAGTTGGCAACGAATCCGGGTGAATGAGGACTCATTCGAAGAGGAATTCGACCTGTTAGGGCATTTTGATATTTTCAGACCAAAAACATTATCCCCCGAAGTCTATTTACGAACAACTTTGTTTGACTCTCAGCGACCCGGGTAAATTTTCCCACCACAACCCCCCTTTAACGTTGTCCGTTTGGGTTAAAATTGATAGATTCTTATGCGCTGTTGTCGCGGATCTTATACTCAAAATTTTATCTTAATATAATCCTTCCTTCCCTATTTTTCAAAATCGAAATATTAAGGGGTGGGGGTATTTGCTTGCGTCAAAAATAGATACAAGAGACTAAAACAATATAACTAGTGTCTCTGTGGTACAATGGTCGCTGTTCCTGACTGTCAGGCGGAAGATGCTGGTTCGATTCCCTGTGAGAGAAAAATTTTTATATACTGAATTTTAAGTTTAAAAAAGAAACTCAGTTTCTTTTTTAAATCTATCGGCACTCTATTAAATCCTTCGGCTCAACAGACGTCTCCAGAAGAACATCACAGTCGGCCTTCAGGTTACAGGTAAGTCTCCACTGCTTTGATAACATGCTGTATACCCACATTCTCGGAGAAAAGTTGAAAAAAGAAAATCTTACTGTGCTTTTGATTTGAGTATTCAGGAATTAAAAGCATTAACACAAGAATCTTCAAAAGCGGGGGTTTGGGTGGCGGCAGCCCCCCATCTTTAACTCCTGAAAAGATCAGCTAACAGCTAGTCAAGCAATAATAAGTAATAAACTGTACAAAACCGTTCAGAAAATATTTTAAAAAAACTCCTTTTTCTGAGGATTTAACTTGGCTGAGTCACATGTTTGACCATTAACCCGTGCAGGGTTTAGGAGGTACTTTGGGGGGGTGGCCCCCCCCAAACCCCCCGCTTCCGTATATGAAAGGGGCTGTGCCCTCCTCAACGCCTCGCTCTTTACGCTAAAGTTTTTATTGTTTAAAAGAGTTGTGAGAAAGTCAAACTTTAGCGTAAAGAGCAAGGCGTTGAGGAGAGCACAGCCCCGTTCATATACGGAAGCGGGGGTTTGGGGGGCGGCAGCCCCCCAACTGCACCTCCTAATCCCGGTACGTTTTACGGGTCGAACTTGTGACTCACCCTCGTTAAATATTTAGAAAAAGTAGTTTTTTTTTCAAATAATTTTAAAAAAATATTCGGTTGTAATAGTTTATTTTACAAAATCTTCTGTTTCTGTAAATACTGTTAGATAATAAAAAAAAACTTTGAACTTTTATTTGTTTATCCTCTATTTCAATTCCTTTTATTTACCCTTCAATATACTTAAACATGGGATCGGCATATGCTTCAAATAAAAGTAGACTCAAAGGAAAAAAATAACTATTCTTCACTTTGTATTTCTTATTCACCTGAAGAGCTGATGATGGGGTTCATAAAGACTGTCATTATGGCACAAACAGTCCACATCTGATTCAGAACTGGAACAAGGTTAACTGGGATTGTTTCTCTTAAGATCCCATAGCACTTAATTCGCATTATGAGTCTCTCAACATGTATTCGGAGGCGGGCAATCTTCTGTGTTTCAATCACATCAGAAGCTGCAAACGGGGGAATATTTAGGCTTACGCAAGAAGGCAAGTCAGTCTGTATGTAGAAACCCTTATCAGCCATTATACTATCACCATCATCATATGGCATCTTCAGGATTCCACATCTTTTGGCAAGTTCTACATCAGAGATGGACCCGTCGTACAACTCAGATACAAACGTCACAATGCCGTTTGGGGCAATGCCAATGAGACCTTTTTTAGTCTGCTGACTTTTGTATGACGAATAAGACACAGTTTTATTTAGGAATGACAAAGGAACTTAACACTGAATTTCAGTTGCGTCGATCACAACACGAGTTGTGGGATATTCAGCTTTAAAGTCATATGGCATATTTCTGTCGTCAGATTGTCTTGACGGCCAGAGAACAAGTCTTCACAACTGTATATATAAGAAATTGATCCAGCTCTCAAGGATTTTGCTAACGGTCCCCTGACTAATTGACAAACGGAGTGCCAGGTCTTGTTCGCATAATCCCACTTTTAGACTGCAAAGGACAAGAAGCATCTGATCACGACCAGAGAGCTTTCTGTTGCGTCTCTTAGCTGAACATTTGGGATCTCTCACATGAGCTTCAGTGATTCTCACATTTTCACCACAGTTGATGAATTCAAAAAAAGACTCAGTTAGATGAACAGGTGAACCCAGTATAGACCTGTAGGAGTTTGTTATCCTTTTTCACGTTAGCATAAGTAAATGTACTATCTTTCAAAGCTTGATCAGAGGCAACAAGTTTGCTTTTTATGTTCATATTAATGTGCTGCAGTTTTTCCATCTCTTTCTTTTTATCTTGCAGTTCAATTTGCATATACCTTGCCTTTGCTTCTAGTTCTCTCACTCCTGAAAATAAACTGGCAGTCACATTTTTGCTGGTACTGCTAACAGTCCCTGAGCTAGTTATTTCACCAATATCGCAATGTTCATTGCCTTCACCACTTCCAAAAAGTTCCTCGCTTGTTATAGTGTGCAGTAGCCCACTGGCAGACACATCTTCAACTTGAGTAATCTCAGCACTGAGTTTTTTCTGGCCTTTGTGATGTTTCTCACTAACTTGTCTTTCTTTAGGAGCTTTTCGCTTGAACAATGATTCATTTGTCCAAGGAAAAATACTTGGGATAGATCCTGGTTTGAGTTCTTTTCTTCTGGAGGCAAAACCAGCATAGAAGTCCTCATTGTTGGAATGTCTATAACATAATCGAGTGTAGGCATCTGAGATTTGGACCAAAGGATCTTCAACTCTTCGAATCTCCAAAAGCTACTCCTTTCTCAGATCCTTATTTCTTTGAAGCATGTGAAAGGAAACATGAAATATAATTACAGTCTTAGGATGATAGTTGTAACAAGGGCTGATGAGCTGGTCAGATTTTCCACAATCCTCAGGGCTTATCACTTCCCAAAATCTCTCAAGTAGCCTCTGTATCCCAAATCAGTTAATTAAAAATAGAACTGCAAGCTTGAATCCTCTCCAGGGGGAGGAAAACTAATTTCTGACCTGGAACACATTACGCAGTGAAGGGTCGGACGTGATAGCCCCTAAGGATTGTGAAAATTCTGACTGGATCATTGACTCTTGAGTGTATTAGTGTCCTTGCTCTGCTCACCGACCATGTAAGTTCAGTGACAACCAAAAGGGTGAAGGGTAAAAAGTATGGATACCTCTGGGTTTTTCAGAAATATAATTTTTTTCATTCTGTTGAAAGGAGATTTTGATAACAGGGATTTGAAGGGGACTGTCTGGTGAGTCTTCAATAGTCAAATTTGTAGGAATTTCTAACTACCGTAAATAGGTGAATGCAGTGGCGTAACTAGGGGGGCAAGAAGGGGCAAATGCCCCCCTAAGAAATTTTGTTGGCACATTGCTCCTGAGGATTTTTTTGTTTTTTGTAATAAAGAGACTTTTAGGCTTTGTGGCACTGACAGGACAATTCATTAGCAATCTTCGCCATCCAGTGGTCGTCAAAATAGTATGATCGGCACCAAAGAATATAATCTCAATAAAGCACAGGAGGTTTGGTGGGTAGATGAGAAAGGCTTTATAAAATTAGAAAATTACAGCACAGCCAATTCAAGAAAATTTGGGAGGGGGACAAAAACTTCCCTTCGGTTTTCTTTTTTGATTTAGATACTAAAAACGTAATTTTTCAAAACCAATTCACATCTTTGCCAAAAGTATTAAAAGAAAGTCAAAGAACTTTTTTAGAAAAAATGGAGCAATTTTTAGAGCAATTCACAGATAAAGATTGATCTTAATTTGCTCTGAAGTGTAAATTTAGATAACTAATGTAAAGAAGAAAAATATACTTTCAAATTCTCCTCTTTTGATTTATAAATAATATTGTAAGATAAAGGTAACACAACTTCATCAGAACCCATCAGCATTCAATTAGATAGATGAGTGAATCAAACACTCAATTGTGGTACTCTTTTATCTTACAATGTCAACTGGGTAATTTAGAATAAGTTGTAACTCCCTCACATCAATCAAATAATCCCCCTCCCACAACAAAACCAAAATAGGGTACAAGCACCAAAAATGATAAATATGGCTGCAACTGGCACTATTCCTTTTTAAAATGAACAGAGGTGGATTGAAATGCTTAACCCCGATGCTTTTCAATTCTATTTCATAGAGACCAAATTTGCTTAATATGAAAGGAAGGTAGATTTCAAATATATCTAGCTAAGATACACAGTTGTTTAGTAGAAGAGCATGTATTGAAACACCAGTAAAGTGCACAGAGTGAAATGATAAAAAGGATAAAGCTTCAAAGTGAAGTTACTATCAAAGTTAAATAGAGATGTGAAGCAAACAAGTAGCTCTGAATCATTCCATTCTGAAAATCAAAAAGTTAATTCATAATCCGGGGTGTTGTTGTGGGGGGGGGCCACCCCCCAATAATGTGGAGAAACAAATATTATATATCCCATGCCCCTTGACTATCGGGATATAGATCTCTCTTGTCCCCCCTCAACCACAAACAAACAGGAGTTCATAATTGATGGGAAATTTAAAAAGTAATTTCTGAATTATAAAGTACATGAAATTGGTATAATCATTGTTAATACTTTTCCGGCTAGGGAGGAGGGTCATCTACCATTGTTGCTTAAGGCTAAAGCTTCCATTCATTTTCAGGAACATTCAAGGGGAGAATTTATCTTTCAGTTTTCTTAAGAGGTTTTACACTGCTAACTGACAGAAATGTAAGTAAATTGTTTACACTTTTTGCTATCTTGGAAAGGGGTTAGGTTAGGAAAATGAAACTTTCAATTATGAATCCAGGGCCAAAAACACGATTTGGAAATGTATTACCAAGCTTCCATATTAAGGATCTTTTGATTTCTAATTCTTAGAAACTTCCCAGCTTGACAGGTCTATGGACTATACCATTTGAAATTTCAACATAACAACATTTTACCTCAGGGACAGGTAGACTAAAGTATGTCATAGGAAGGTATTTTGAAGTACCTACCTCCACTCCGTACCCCTCTAGAGAGCAGTGACCTTTGATTACATTTCAAAATATTTGTTATCTGACACTGAAACCTTTCAAAATAAATCTTCTGCTTTAATTAAGTAAAAGAAAACTATTTTCACCTTCACAACAGTACTAACTCCAAATTCATGAGGTTTCAAAGATCTTAAAATATATGTCATAAATTTTGAAAAAAACGCATTGATATGGCTTAAAATTATACTCAAATAATAAGAATTCAATTTTCAGAATTAAAACCACAGAACAAGAAACTGATGACTGACAATTAAGGTACTATGGTGTTTTGTCAAAATTTCAATAGGTATAACCTGCCAAGTAGGCAAATTTCTAAGACTTTGAAATCAGATGAGGGTTAACATGGAAGCTTAGTAATACCTTCTTAGATTGTGTTTTTGGTCCTGGATTCATTACTGAAGGTTTCATTTACCTAACCCCTTTCCAAGACAGCAATAAGCAGTTAAACTAGAATTTTACTATTAATTTTTTTTTGGGATGAAAACTAGTGGATGTTGTTTGAGGATGGCAGGGGAAAAAAGAAAACACTAAGACCATAACATCCTTCCTTTATAAAGTACAATACACTTTAATGATTAGCCTACATTACCATAGTTTTTTCCCATAAATTGGACAAAATAAAATCTCCTTTCGCCCAGTACTATGGCCGTTTTGCCCCCCCCCCCACGAAATTGCTGGAATAAAATTCTACTTTAGCTACTTGTGGATATCTTGGTAAGGAGTTAGGTTCGGAAAATGATATTTTGTAGGATTGATGGATCTACAGGCTGGAGTAAGTCCCAGGATGGTATTTTGAAGTAGACTACCTACCTTTACTCCTTCTCCCTCTAGAGGGTCCTGAAATTTACCTACATAACAAGTCTATGCTTATTGAACTTTAGAGAAGTCAACATTTTAACTTAATTTTTAGTTATCAGTTTCTTTTTTTATGGCTTTAGTTCTGAAAATGCAATTTTTTTTATTTGATTATAATTTGATGAAACGGTTTTTTTTTCAAAATTTAGGAAATGTATTTTAAAAAATTTAAAACATTATAAAATTGGATTGATCAAAGTTGTGAATCTAAAAAAATCTTTGTTGTACTTGATTTAGGCAGAAGATCTATTTTGCAAGGTTTCACTTTTATAACACACAGATTTTGAAAGGTCATCAAAGGTCAGGACCCTCTAGAGGGAGGAGTGGAGGTAGGTACTTCATAATACCTTCCCAGGACATATTTAATCCTGTAGACCCATCCCTGAAAGTTTCTTTTTCCTAACCTAACCCCTCTCAAAAATAGCCACAAGTAGCTAAAGTAGAATTTTACCAAAAAGACAGATGGATCTACAGGCTAAGGTATGTCCTGGGATGGTATTTTGAATTACCTACTTCCACTCCTTCTCCTACTAAAGGGTCCTGAAATTTGCCTACATAACAGGTAGAACCTATTGAAATTTGATAAAACAAGTCTTTACCTTAATTTTCAGTTATTGGTTTCTTTTTCTCTGGCTTTAGTTCTGAAAATAAAAGTCCTATTAATTGAGTATAATTTTAAGCCATATAAATGGGTTTTTTTTATCAGGAAACGTATTTGTGTATCTTTAAAAACTTAATAATTGGGATTGAGCAAAGTTGTGAAGCTGAAAATTTTGTTGTTGTAATTCATTTAAGCAGAAAGATCTATTTTGCAAGGTTTCACTCAAAATCAAAGGTCAGGGCCCTCGAGAGGGAGGAGTGGAGTGAGTAACGTCAGAACACCGTCCCAGGACATACTTGAGCCTTTAGACCCATCACTGATAGTTAAAGTTTCCTAACCTCTCCCTTGACCAAAATCTACAAAAGTAATTTAGTTAGACTTTTATCAAATTATGGAGCTATTTCACTCATGGGAACCCGGTTAAAAAAAAGAAATTTATAAATTATTAACCCTTTGTTACTATTTCTAAATGTAAGACAAAGTGCTATTACAACTAAATCCTAAAACATGTCAATACAACTGGAACTTTTAGATTCCTGAATTTATACTTTCTCAGCATGATAGTTGTCACCCAGACAATACCCCTCTAATTCTGATTGGGTAAATTTTTGACAGTTCATATCATTGACTTACATATAAAGTAAACATACTAGATGATGCCTTTTTTATGCTCTTTCCAAATATAACAATAATTTTTTTCAGAAATGAATTTTACCCCCACATCTATATATACTAATTCAGGGTATATATTTGCACATTAGGGCAGTGGGGGTAAAGTTTAATTCTGATACAAATGAGAGGTAAGTTTAAAATCTACCCCCCCCCCTTCTCCAAGGCGAAAAGATAGACCCGGACTTGGTATATATAGACTAGGGATGGGGGTAGGTTCAATATAGACAAACATGAACATTATATGTTTTATTTGCCGAAACAGGGCCTCAAGTCGTATTTTAACTTTAGCTGTAAGTCCATCATATTAACTGCTGAACATGTACATCTGATTGTCCATCAGATATATTGTATAATGGGTAGGCCTACAAAAAAAAAACAATAAGACCATAACAGTCTTCCTTTATAAAGTGTAATAAACTTTAATGATTACATTACCAGAGTTTTCTTCATATTTATCTATTTCTTAAATAATATTTATTCAACAATTCCTTTGAAGTTCCTCTATAGTCCAGGACCATATTTGGAGCCATTAGGAGAGGGTGCATTGCCTGCACAGCATAGGCCTAAACAAGCTTATCAGGCAATACCACAAAGATAGCCCTTTTAACTACTAGTATTACCAGCCCAAGGTTAAACACATTTAAAAAAATACTTATTCAATAACTTCTTTGAAATCCCTTACAGCCTACAGTGATTTTTATGGGTACAGCAAACCTGTATTAGCAAAGGAACAATAAAAAATGGCCTATATAGTTCAGGACCATATCTGAACCATTAGGAGGGAGGTGCATTGTATGAATATCATAGGCATAAACATACCTTATCAGTAAAGACCATGTACAGAGCACTTTTAAACACTAGTAGGACAAACAACCGTTAATATTAACGGATAGTCTACGTTTTATAGTTCGACTTATTTACAAGTCAATCAGTCTTTTCATAACCTCTAACTCACAAAATACGTCTCCTTGATTTGTTTATGAAATTTCTCTGTTAGGGCTAATTTCTAAAATAAGCTGTTTTTACTCACTCTGTCAGTTCGTGTAGGTCTCGGGATTTTTTCCAAGATTCTTTGCACAATGGAACACAACAGTCTGGTCCTCCCATTGATGAGACTCGAAAAAGACCACAAAAAGTAGACATTTGTTGTTATTTTCTTCTTTATTCATATTAGAGATGAGCGATTTTTACCAACAACATGGCTGCCACGAGTAGTTCTTTTTCTCTCCGAGGGTGGCGCTTCAAAAACGAATAAGGTCTATATTTGAAAAATATTGTAGTGGCACTCGGAAATTGGCCTGGATTCAATCAGCCCAAATTCAATTTGGGCTTATGTGGGAGGATCTTTCAATGGAAGAAGTTTTCATGGGGGAAGGGAAATTGCTATGAAGGGGGAGTCGGATTTCCCAACATTATTTAAAAAAACGATCAGAAATTAAATAAAAAAAAAAGTAAGTTTTTCGACTGTAATTAAGGACCAACATCAAAACTTAAAACGAACAGAAATTATTATGTATATGACTGGGCCCGCCTCCTAGTCAATACCTCGTTCTTTAAGGCAAAGGTTTCTTAGTACTTTCATAAGAGCTATTTGTTCTAATTAACGGTCTTTGTGATTAATGGGTCATTTTTAAAGAATTGGAACAAAATTTGAACTTAGCGTAAAGAGCGAGGTATTGACTAGGGGGAAAACTCCCTAATATACGTATTAAAAATATATGAATATAGAAGTTCGTAATATTTATTACTAATAAAAACGTTCGTAAATAAAATTAAACAACTTTCGAGAAAGCCATTTAACCAAATAAAAGTAAAATGAATATGCAAATTCTGTTTTAATTATTCATTTACTGTGAGCAAAAATAAAAACCTGCATTAATTCAAAAACGTTCAAAAATTAAATAAAATAAAAGAAGATTTTTTTTAACTGAAACTAAGAGCGACATTAAAACTTAAAACGAAGAGAAATTATTCCGTATATGAAAGGGGCTGTCCCCTCCTGAACGCCTCGCTCTTTACGCTAAAGTTTTTTATTGTTTAAAAAAAAAAGTTGTGAGAAAGACTCTAACTTTAGCGTAAAGAGCGAGGCGTTCAAGAGGGGACAGCCCCTTTCATATACGGAATAATTTCTGTTCGTTTTAAGTTTTAATGTCGCTCCTTACTTTCAGTTTTTATTAAATTTTTTTTTAAGTTTTTTTATTTAATTGTTTGAAAAAGCCACGAGAACACAGTCCCATGTGTAAATACTTATTTAAGTGAAAAAGGATTTTCTAACCAAGCATCAATAAAGTCTATACCGTAGAGGTTTAAATGTCAGCAGAGGATTGATATTAGCTTTAACACACAATGTTTCACGAAACTGTGATGAAAAAAAAAAAAAATTAAAAGTAGCCGATTGATTAAAACCTTTTATAATAAATACATTTTGTTTTCAAATAAATTTATAATGTGAATATCAATATTAGGCTATAGCTGTTGTTTGTTTTTAACTTTTTGGTACTCTAAACATGACTATATTATTTTTGTCAGGGGGCGCAGCTTAGGAGCCATCTGTCTGCATTCGCCATAATGTCGTTTATAAAATCAGAACTAAAGTAAAATAGTATTTCTGCTTTAATTTTTAGTAATTTATTTTTGTTAAAAACTCAAAAATCTTGGAATTATTACAATTTATTAATTTATTTTTAAACTTTTGTCTGGTACATACACATGAATTAATGGGGGGGGGGGGGCTAAATTTGAAAAGAGACGTGAATTACAATAAAAATCATAGGAAATTGGAGTTACACGAAGCTGAAATCTAACCCTCCTTTTTAGAGAGAGGTATATGCTTGGACCGTTTCAGCCCTCTTTCCCTCTCTCGGTAAAAGGGGATAAAGTGTTTCAGCTCCTTCTCAGGAAAAATGCAAATTTTTATATTCTTCTTGTATAAGGTAGTCACAGATGCGTGTTTTATCCTTTCTTTTATGGTTTTCAAGCAATTTTTTGTTTCATATTATATATTTTCACATTTTTTCTAGTAGTTTTCTTTTTTTGTGCTCTATTGGATTAATATCAAGTCATCAAACTAAAAATAACTTTTTCGCTATTTTATGTCTCAAAGCACTAATTTTGGAGAAATTATGCATATGCTATTGAACACAAATCTGAGGTAGCCAATTTGTTCAGAATTGTCTCAGTCCTTCATTAAGGACATCATACATTTTTTTGTATTTTCTTGTAGACGGGAGTCAGAGGTAAATGTATTTTCCTCTTTTTCGAATGGTTTTCAAGTGGTTTTGATTCTTGTTTTCATATTTATTATAGTGATTTTTCTTTTTTTCAAGTTCTAATGGCTACTCATCGGCTTTGTATGTAGGGTTAAATGACGTTTTTGGTCATTTTAAACTTTAAAATATTAATTTATACTTCAATAGTGCTATTGACCGAAAATTTGAAGTAATAAATTGGTTTAAAATTGCTTAAAAGCCAAGTGTAAATTTTTATTCCTTAAAAATTTTCTAAGTAACCTGCTCTTTAGTTGTTATAGACTGTATTAATATGCATGTTTTATCATTGACGCTTTTCGGCTTTACCTTGAGAAGATGATTTGTGGAATGTTGCAAAGCTTAAAGTTTAATGACATATTTTTATTTGTTTTTTTTGCGCTATAGTGTTATTTGTTAATCACGATGAAATTTTTTTTTGGTCTATTTAGTGTTTTAATGTTTCTTTTATATTAGTGCTTGCCAATATCTCTTGTTATGTTTCTGTTCTGCTGTACATTCTGAACTTTCTTATTTGTTTTATATTTGGGAAAATTATGGTTATCCTTCGAAGAATTCTAGTGGTTTTAAGTTCACACCTTTTCTATCACATTAAAAATAATGGAAATCAAAATATATTTTATGATAGCTCTTGTTTAAACAATATGCGCATCTGTATTTACCTGAAAATTGCCCAAGATTTTTCAGGGGAAAGAGAATAGAAATAGCCTATATTATATAGCCTATATATAATATGGAAATAGAAGATATATATAATAGCCTATACGCAATATGAAAAATAGAAGAAAATGGGTCGAATCATTTGGTTTTTTAGATTTCATGGGAAACTAGCCCCGAAGCCCCTTCCTCTATGACCTGCTATATTGTTCACGAAAATTAAAACACTGTACGAATTTTTCACGTTTCACGGTGATCTGAACGCAGTTACTGCTGTTTCTGTATCGATTGGTCACGTATGGAAACCATCATATGTATACATACCATAACAACCTATTTTAGGACAATTGCTTATCAGAGCCTGCCTCTTAGTCTGCTTGGAGGTGTAACCCCTAAAAAAGTCCTTTTGTGAAAAAAAAACAGTCCTTTTCTGTCCTCCCAAATCCTTAAATACTTACTTTTAGTGCATAAAATATAATCACAACCTCAAATTATAATCTTTTACACCCCCCCCCCTCCCACTCTCACTCGGGAAACTGAAGGTCTTTAAATGACCAAGCAGCTTTAATTTGCAAATGTTCGATGCTTGTTTTCAGTTAGTATGTTTTGCTGCGATTTTGGACAACGTTATGCAGTTTACTAACTGTTGCAAGATTTTAATGAGTCATTGGGAAGCAAGAAAATTGCACTTCCACAAACATTTAGAAATAATACCTTTCGTCTTATTCAGATTTCATTTATTTTCAGTAACAAACAAGTTTTTGGCCAAAGCACCAGAAGCTGAGGAGCGAATTAAAGACAACGCTGATCAATTAGATGAAGATTTGATTCCTAAGATTGAACCATCCGAAAGTTCTGAACCTAAGTGTGAAGTTAAAAGTGAGGAGTGCTAGTACTTGTTAGTATTTTACTCTTTTTTATGGTTTTATAAAGGAATAAATACCTTTCCATTTGATATTTGAAATTATTACAGATATTTCAGTAATATTAATTAAAGATTATTTTTTAAAATATTCACGGTCAAGCATACGTGGGGAGTATCTTTCATCATTTCAATGTTGTAAAAAACAATAACGGGGTTTCAAACTTTCTGGGCAATTTAGAAGGCGGTACCAAAAACCCTATAAATTTAAACGTGGCCCTAAAACACAAAATTGTTTATAATAAGTTTTGTTATTTGTTTTTTCTATTTTTTTCCTCTAAAAGTTTTACGTTTTTT
>NC_142794.1:1767465-1791315 GCF_049724085.1 Artemia sp. Qi Xiang Cuo | reverse complement strand
TTGGTTATTAATATCTTTTGGAGTTCGACCAGTAGAGTTGTTTCCGATGCAAAGACATTAATGACTTGGATCTATTCCTGGAGAATCGTTTCTAGGCGAAAATTTTTAAAGTCTGACAGATGATGTCATTGGTTTACATGACATACGCCTCGAGCATGTACATGTCCAAAACAACAACAAATGCTGTTTTCTATTTCTGGAAACTCATAACATTCGCTGAGAGCGTGCACTTACAACAACAACAACATAGACCTTGACATTCGCTGAGAGCGTGCACTTACAACAACAACAACAACATCAATACCTTTGGAAATTTAGTTCATTGACACACTTTGATTACGCAATCAATTTCCCAGAAATCCATTTCCCCTAGGGACTCTATGCCCATATTTGGTGTTAAAAAAAGTTGTAGGTGGCAGCAGGGGTGAGGGGTGGGATCAATAGGGGCCTTTCTACTGACCGCTGATGGCAGATCAAATGAGAGGAGCTGTTTGTACGCGCCGATATAAATATATATATATATATATATATATATATATATATATATATATATATATATATATATATATATATATACTACGAAAACTTTACGAAAAAAAAATGATAAACCATCCAGTGGCGGATCCAGAGGGGGGCGAGGGGTGCCCCCCTATAGTAGTCTAAAGTAGTGTAATTTAACTAATTAAGGCACGTTTGCATTAATTAAACTTGCTCCTAACGTAAGTTTGTCGGGTCAACTTTTTTTGCACCCCCCCCCCCCAAAAAAATCCTGGATCCGCCCCTGAAACCATCACACCTATTCCACCAGTTATTAGAAGAAGAAAAAAATTCCTTATTTTCCTAAATTTCATCAACCCCCCCGCCCCCTTTTTTATAGAATCCTACATAGGCCAATCAGGTGAGTCCACTGTATGTAAACAATAGATTAACTAATAATTTGTACATGAATTAATTAATAACTGTGATATGGGACACTTGCAAACCACTTTGCTGGCTCACCAAGTTTTTTTTTGCTTTTGCAATTACGAATAATGTACTTGGTAAACAATTCTAAGTGATTGATGAAAACAGACTAATCCGCTAATGCAGAAATAAGTGGGAGGAGCTTTTTGTTCGCACCGAGAACGAAGACCAGAAATGATCTGCGATAAGCTTACTGTCTATAAACTGTGACATTAATAGACCATAAAAACGGAGAGAGTATGCTTCCTTGTGGGCACGATTTTTGAAGGATATGACTTATATTATTAGCTTTATCACCATAAGAGGAAAAGTGTCACAATCATATAAACGTGGAAAAATCCTTTGGCGCTGTTGCCAAACATATTTTAGAATAAATAAATTTTAAATTATAATTGTGTTTTATAAAATGCAAATTTGTTCGCGTTTATGATGTTAGGTCGTTACCTGATCATAAACTTCTGGAGAAAGATGGTATAAACATACATCTGTTATCTTTGTCCATGCTCACTATATATATATATATATATATATATATATATATATATATATATATATATATATATATATATATATATATATATATATATATATAATTTCTATGACCACACTGGCTAATCATGATACAACAAAACAATAATAAAAAAAGAGAAAAACGAGGATTATACAAGCCAGTGAAACATATGAACTAAAATGCAAATATTTCGGTCAAGACCTCCGCTTGACCGTCCTCAGTGCAGGATAATAACATCAAAATTACTAATAAAACTCCATGGATACTATAAAGAAAAAATTTTTCAAACCTTGAAACGAAACGCAACTAAAATTTGAAGACCCTCTCCATGTAACGGTGAAAGGGTAACTGAATGAAAAAATACAGTACTGAATGGGAATTCAATTTTTAATTTATACAGAGCATTTTTAAAAGCTAAACACTTTCCAGGTAAAACATCATCAGAGATTAGGTTAGTTTGCAAAATGTGATTTTTTTTTATATTTAAGTAAAAACGATCAGAATTAATTAGTTCATTATAAATGGGGCTTAAATAGGTTTCTCCCGTGTCTTTATTGAGAGCAACCTTTCGGTGAATGTACTTTTGTATCTCAACTGCCTCCTTGAAAACTTGAATGAGACCTGTAACAGGGGCAATAATGGAGGTGTTATCGAATAAAACGAATTGGTGCGGATTATCATACACATGCTGAGCCAAGGCTGAATGAAAAGTCTCGGGCCTCTGGCATAGCTCCATAGCTTTGTTGATTGAGGGCCTGTGTTCCTATAATCTCTTTCCCAGTTGTTGGTGGTTTCTTCCAACATAGAAACAGCCGCAAGAACATGGAACCCTATAAACACCACTGCCCAAAATAGGGCTTGTTTTATCTTTACCACTGTTAAAATAGTTCCGGATTTTATTAGAACTTTTGAATGTAACATTTAAGTTAGGTTTTTTAAGCGGTCTTTGAAATGTGTAACCTCATTAGCGAAAATAGGGCAAAACAGTAAAAACTTTCTTATCACCCACTAAAGGGATGATATCCGTCGGAGGTTGTGGAGATGATAAATCTTTTTCTGCCTTTTTTTGTCTTTTTTCTTTGATGGATTCCAGTAACTTAATGGGATATCCATTGCAAAACAAAATGTCCTTCAGATAATTTAATTCTTTGATTATATGAGCCTTTGAACAAATTCTTATGATGCAATCGACTACAGATATAACTAATCCTCTTTTTACACAAGGAGGGTGGTTGGAACCGAAATGCAAATAACTATGATTATGTGTAGGTTTTCTATAACTTGAATTTATAAGGCTATGAGCTTTGTTGAAGATTAAGACGTTTAAAAAAGGCAGTCTATGATTATCTTCTAGTTCCAAGGTGAACTGAAGTCTTGAATCGAAACGATTAAGATGAAGTAAAAAAGCGTTAAGTTCTATCTCTCCGTGATTCCAGACAGATATCACATCATCGACAAACCGGCACCAGAAGCGGTGTTTCAGAGGAAAAGTATTCAAAGCGGAGGTTTCAATAAATTCCATGTAAAAAGTGGCCAAAAAAGGTGAAAGGCTTGTACCCATAGGGAGCCCATTTATTTAAAAAAATCACATTTTGCAACCTAAACTAATCTCTGATGATGTTTTATCTGGAAAGCGTTTAGCCTTTAAAAATGCTCTGTATAAATTAAAAAATTGAATTCCCATTCAGTACTGTATTTTTTCATTCAGTTACCCTTTCACCGTTACATGGAGAGGGTCTTCGAATTTTAGTTACGCTTCGTTTCAAGGTTTGAAAATGTTTTTCTTTATAGTATCCATGTAGTTGAATTAGTAACTTTGATGTTATTATCCTGCACTGAGGACTGTCAAACGGAGATCTTGACTAAAATATTTGCATTTTATTTCATATGTGTCACTGGCTTCAATAATATTAGTTGTTCTCTTCTTTTATTATTGTTTCGCTGTATCTTGATGATCCATTGTGGTGACAAAAAATATTTACAAAAAGCTGCCGGGGAGAGCATGACCAAGGAGTGTCTTCATTGTTTTAATTTTTACAATGAACACACTAACTTAATTATCCAGCAAGAATTTTTACGGACTTGTAGGTTTCATATAATTGTTCCAAAGTCTCCTCAGTTTAGATTAAATATAGGCACGCACTCGGAACTGAAATTTAGTGATAGGGATGGTTTTCAATCATTTAACTATATTTTAAAAGACAATAAAATCGACGTTTTCTCTTTAGTAACACGATTTTTAGAGTTCGACATTTTTTACAGTGTAACCTCTCGTCACCATATTTTCAATATATTTCTAAAATTTATCAGAGTTTTTACCGTCACGACTTTTTTATGGCTCGAGCTCGTTTATCAGAAAAGTTTTTTAAAATTACAACACGAAAAATCTCAAAATTCTAAGTGTTTCCTTCTTAGATTCTGTCCCGGCACGGCCATTGAGAACCATCTTCGAAAGTTCTTACACCGGAAGAAACCCATATCGTGTCTAAGACACCAACATTTTGCGTGCCTCATCCAAGAGTAAATTTCTCAGAGATAGTATCCAGTGTATAGGTGGGTATATTGGGCTCAAGAGATATTGTGGAAAATCCTGATTTACTTCGAGGGGAGGTTGTCAAGAATCTTCTTAACTACACTCCTTATTCCTCAAATTCATAAATTCGGGAAACACAAATTCTGGTAAATTTAAAAAAAGACCCAGACATCATTATCACCAGGCCTGAAAAAGAGAATAAAATTGTTATTGTTGATAAAATTTCATACAATAAAAAAGTTACGGATATTTTGTCCGACACTCACACTTATAAACGTATAGAGTCAGATCCCACCGACAAATTCACCCGTGAAGCAAGTATATACCATCTTTTGAATTTGCGCAGGCCCCCGTACCAAACAGGTTTTTCTGGTAGGTAAACAGGTCATTACACTCTTTGCCAAGAGATTAAACCAGTATTGTCTATAACTTAATTTACGTTGGTTAAACTTCCGATGGTTAAGAAAGCGTAACATGTAATTAAAGTATGATAAATGGGATGCTATAATTAGAATGATTTTAAGTTGAAACATAGTGACGTAAAAATAACTCAGTTATTTGATAGTGAGTATATGACTTCCCATGTGATTTTCTTGATTGTATTTTGTGTTAAAATAAGTAGTTTTTATATCTTTTAAAAGAGTTTTAAGGGGATTGAGAGACTCAGTTGCCTAATTCCGTGTGATGTTAAACTTCCGATGGTTAAGAAAGCGTAACATGTAATTAAAGTATGAGAAATGTGATGCTATAATTATAATGATTTTAATTTGAAACATTGTGACGTAAACATAACTAAAGTATTTGATTTCTTTTCGATTCTGTACTATTGGCTGTGAGATATTTTTTTGTTGTATTATTTTTTTATATATTATATCTTATATTATATCTTTTTGGTTTTTTATAGACTCATTTGCCTAATTCATTTTTATTTTTATTTACTTTATTGAAATTAAATACTAATTATTTTTGTTAAATAAGTAGTTTTTATATCTTTTAAAAGAGCTTTACGGGGATTGAGAGACTCAGTTGCACGATTCCGTGTGATTTTCTTTTACATGATGGTCGTTAAAAAGGAATATAATGTCTTAATTTATAATGTTATATAAATAAAATTTTTGATTATAGTTTAGTTTTATTCTATTAATAATGATTACTTGTTATTTTCGTTTACTTTGTGTTCATTAAAAACTATTTTTTTATGTTAAATAAGTATTTTTTGTATATTTTAAAATAGCTTTACGGGGATTTAGAGACTCATTCTCCTCATTCCGTGTGGTTTTTCTTTACGTGATGGTCTTTAAAAACTAATTTAGTATGTTAAATAAGTAGTTTTTGTAACTTTTAAAGGAACTTTACGGTGATTGAGAGACACAGACTAAAAATTAAGATATGAAGTACAAAAATATGTGCTAATAAAAATCTAAATAATTGATATAAATAATAAGATAGAGTAAATTTTAAAATAGCTGTACGGGGATTGAGAGACTCAGTCGCCGGATTCCGTGTGGTTTTTCTTTACTTGGTGGTGATTTTTTTTACATTTTAAAAGAGCTTTACAGGGTTTGAGAGACTCTGTTGCCTGATTCTGTGTGGTTTTCCTTTACTGGGTGGGCATTAAAAACGGAATTTTTGTGTTAAATAAGTAGATTTTGTATCTTTTATAAGATCTTTACTTGGATTGTAAGAATCAGGTTAAGGTGTAATATTTGTTGTAAATTACGATAATTTATTAAATATATTTATTTTTTTTTTAGTGTTTTATTTGTTTTTTATATTTAAATAGCTTTTCGTGTATTTAGAGACTCTGTTTCCTGATTACATGTGGTTTTTTATTTACTTTGTGGTAATTAAAAACTAAATTTTTGTTTTAAATTTGTAGTTTTTTTATCTTTTAAAAGAGCTTTAGGAAGTTTGAGAGACTGAGTTACCGGAGTCCGGGCGTTTTTTCTGTTCTTGATGGTCGATAAAATTGAAATTTTTGTGTTAACTAATATGTGTTTGTATCTTTTATATGAGCATTAAGGGGATTGAGATAATCAGTTGCCTTATTACGTGTGGTTTTCCTTTACTTGATGGTCATTAAAAACGAAATTTTTATATTAAATAAGTAGTTTTTTTATCTTTTAAAATAGCTTTACAGTGTTTGAGAGACTCAGTTGCCTGATTCCGTGTGGTTTTACTTTACTTGGTGGTCATTAAAAACGAAATTTTTGTGTTAAATAAGTAGTTTTTGTATCTTTTAAAATAGCTTTACGGGGATTGAGATAATCAGTTGCCGGATTACGTGTGGTTTTACTTTAATTGATTGTCATTAAAAAAGAAATTTTTGTGTTAAATAAGTAGTTTTTGTATCTTTTAAAAGAGCTTTACGGGGATTGAGAGACTCAGTTACCGGATTCCGTGTGGTTTTCCTTTACTTGGTGGTCATTAAAAACTAAATTTTTGTGTTAAATAAGTAGTTTTTGTATCTTTTAAAAGAGCTTTACGGGGATTGAGAGACTCAGTTTCCTGTGTCCGTGTGTTTTTTATTTTATTGATTTTCAATAAAATCTAAATTTTTTTTTTAAATAAGTATTTTTTTTATCTTTTAAAAGAGCTTTAATGGGTTTGAGAGACTCAGTTGCCTGATTCCGTGTGGTTTTTCTTAACTTGATGGTCATTAAAAAAGAAATTTTTTTGTTAAATAAGTAGTTTTTGTATCTTTTAAAAGAGCTTTAAGGGGTTTGAGAGACTCAGTTGCCTGATTCCGTGTGGATTTTTCTTTACTTGGTGGTCATTAAAAACGAAATTTTTTGTGTTAAATGAGTAGTTTTTGTATCTTTAAAAGAGCTTTACGGGGATTGAGAGACTCAGTTTTACCTTGTCACAGTTACATTTTCATGATTTTGCAAAGTTCATTTTGAATTTCTTTCGTTGAAATGCAAGAGTTGGAATATTTCAGTAGTGTTTGGTTTTGGTTTACCTTGTCACAGTTACATTTTCTTGATTTCTCAAATTTCAGTTTTATTGTTAGTCGCTTACATGCAAGATTTTGAATATTTCTCTTGTTATTGGATGTGGTTTACATTGTGAATGTTACATTTTAAAGATTTTTTCAATGCTTATTTTTGAATTTACTTCTTTTAAAAGTTCTTGTTGGTCTAGGTCATGAGTTCTGGGTTGTTGTTTAGAATATTAAAATTATATTTTCTTGATTTTTCAAAGTTCATTTTGAATGTCTATTACGAAAATTCAATAGTTGGTATAGTTAAGTAGTGGTTGGTTGTGATTTAAATTCTCAAAGTTACATTTTTTGATTTTTCATAGTTCATTTTGAATTTCTTTCGTTGAAATGCTAGAGTTTGAATATATCAGTAGCGTTTGGTTGTGGTTTACCTTGTCACAGTTACATTTTCTTGATTTTTCAAAGTTCATTTTGAATTTCTTTCGTTGAAATGCAAGAGTTGGAATATTTCAGTTGTGTTTGACTGTTGTTTACCTTGTCACAGCTACATTATCTTGATTTTATAAAGTTCATTTTGAATTTCTTTCGTTGAAATGGACGAGTTGTAAGCTTTAAATATTGTTTTGTAGTGTTTCACCTTGTCACAGTTGCATTTTCTTGATTTTTCAAAGTTCATTTTGAATTTCTTTCATTGAAATGCAAGAGTTGGAATATTTCAGTAGTGTTTGGTTATGGTTTACCTTGTCACAGTTGCATTTTCTTGATTTTTCAAAGTTCATTTTGAATTTCTTTCTTTGAAATGTAAGAGTTGGAATATTTCAGTAGTGTTTGGTTATGGTTTACCTTGTCACAGTTACATTTTATTGATTTTTAAAAGTTCATTTTGAATTTCTTTCGTTGAAATGCAAGAGTTGGAATATTTCAGTAGTGTTTGGTTCTGGTTTACCTTGTCACAGTTACATTTTCTTGATTTTTTCAAAGTTCATTTTGAATTTCTTCGTTGAAATGCAAGAGTTGGAATATTTCAGTAGTGTTTGGTTGTGGTTTACCTTGTCACAGTTACATTTTCTTGATTTTTCAAAGTTCATTTTGAATTTCTTTCGTTGAAATGCAAGAGTTGAACATTTCAGTAGTGTTTGTTGTGTTTTACCTTGTCACAGTTACATTTTCTTGATTTTTCAAAGTTCATTTTGAATTTCTTTCGTTGAAATGCAAGAGTTGGAATATTTCAGTAATGTTTGGTTGTGATTTACCTTGTCACAATTACATATTCTTGATTTTTCAAAGTTCATTTTGAATTTCTTTATTTGAAATGCAAGATTTGGAATATTTCAGTAGTGTTTGGTTGTGTTGTACCTGGTCACATTTACATTTTCTTTATTTTTCATAGTTCATTTTGAATTTCTTTATTTGATATGCAATAGTTTGAATATTTCAGTAGTGTTTTGTTGTGGTTTAACTTGTCACAGTTACATTTTCTTGATGTTACATTTTCTTGATTTTTCAAAGTTCATTTTGAATTTCTTTCGTTGAAATGGAAGAGTTGGAATATTTCAGTAGTGTTTGGTTGTGGTTTACCTTGTCACAGTTACATTTTCTTGATTGTTCATTTTGAATTTCTTCGCTGAAATGCAAGAGTTGGAATAGTTCAGTAGTGTTTGCTTGTGATTTACCTTGTCACAGTTACATTTTCTTGATTTTTCAAAGTTCATTTTGAATTTCTTTCGTTGAAATGCAAGAGTTGGAATATTTCAGTAGCGTTTGGTTGTGGTTTAACTTGTCACAGTTACATTTTCTTGATTTTTCAAAGTTCATTTTGAATTTCTTTCGCTGAAATGCAAGAGTTGGAATATTTCAGTAGTGTTTGGCTGTGGTTTACCTGCCCCTTGGAATTGGCCTTTATTTTAATATTGACTTTTTTTACTTCAGGTGTTTTTGGGTGTGTAGGAACTCGAAAATGGTACTGTTACTTGATCTTTCAATGTTCGTTGTTTTTTTACTTCTCAGTAATGCACTTTATGGTCTCTTACAGTTTAGTTTTTGTTGTTTGTACAGAGAAAAAGTGCCCTTTTCAAGATTTTTTCAATGTTCTTTTTGAATTTGTTTCTCTTACTTGAGCGAGTATGACTAATGCAGTGTAAAAGTTACATTTTCTTGATTTTTCAAAGTTCATTTTGAATTTTTTTCGTTGAAATGCAAGAGTTGGAATATTTCAGTAGTGTTTGGTTGTGGTTTACCTTGTCACAGTTACATTTTCTTGATTTTTCAAAGTTCATTTTGAATTTCCTTCGTCGAAATGTAAGATATGAAATATTTCAGAAGTGTGTGCTTGTTATTTTCCTTGTCCAATGTACAGTTTCATTATTATTACAAGTACATTTTTATTTTATCTAGATTTCAATAGCTATATGGAATGTATCCGAATTGGATTTATTTTTAATTCATATTCAAAGCTCAATTTTAAATTTTTTTAAGTGTTCATTTAGAAGTTATTTCGTTTAAATGAATGAGTTGGAATATTTCAGTAGTGTATGGTTATGGTTTACATGATAAAAGTTAATTTTCTTGATTTTTAAAAGTTAATTCTTAATTTATTAAATTGAAATGCTAGAGGTTTACTATATAGCTATGGTTTTGTCGTGGTTTACCGTTTCACAGTTAAATTTTCTTGATTTTTCAAAGTTCATTTTGAATTTCTTTCGTTGAAATGCAAGAGTTGGAATATTTCAGTAGTGTTTGCTTGTGGGTTACCCTGTCACAGTTACATTTTCTTGATTTTCAAAGTTCATTTTGAATCATTCAAGAAACGTGATTAAACACGTTTTTAAACTACATGCTATTTGCATGCCTTTCTTGGCACCTTCCACATATGGGATTCCCGCTGGTTCCTACACATTGCAAAAGTGAGCAGTACGAAAACTCCACATTTTCAACCAGACTGGTTTTAGACAACACACCCACAGAGATGACACACACACATAGAAATGAGACACGCACAGACACGACACACAAACAGAGTCATAGTGAGAGAGATATCCAAAAGTTGGGTTGACCTAGGTTCACTTAGAGTGGCGCGCCACTCTAAGTGAACCTAGGTCAACCCAACATTTTGGATCTCTCTCTCACTATGACTCGGTTTGTTTGTCGTGTCTGTGCGTGTCTCGTTTCTATGTGTGTGTGTGTCGTCTCTGTGGGGTGTTGTTCTAAAAAACCAGTCTGGTTGAAAATGTGGAGTTGGCGTACTGCTCACTTTTTTTGCAATGTTTAGGAAGAAGCGGGGAATCACCGCTCGTTTGGAAAGGTGTCAAGGACAGGCATGCGACTAGCATGTAGTTTAAAAACGTGTTTAATCACTTTTCTTGAATGATTCAAAATGAACTTTGAAAAATCAAGAAAAAGTAACTGTGAGATGGTCAACAGCAAGCAAAAACACTACTGAAATAATCAATCTCTTTAATTTCATCTAAATAAATTAAAAATGAAAATTGAAAAATAAATAAAATTTAACTGTGACAAGTTAAACCACAACAAAAAACTACTTAAATATTCAAACTATTACATTTAAACGAAGTAAATTCGAAATGAACTTTTAAAAATCAATAAAATTTAACTCTGACACGTTAAACCATAACCAAACACTACTGAAATATTCCAACTCTTGCATTTCAAAGAAATAAATTCAAAATGAACTTTGAAAAATAAATATAATTTAACATTGAAAATTTTAACAATAAACTTAAAACACTGAATTAGACATTATATGTAAATAAAAAGTAATAAAAAAAAAATGAAATTTTATAAATAATGAATATGGAAAAGGGACAAGGAAAACCATATCGAAACACAACTTAAATATTACATCTCATGCATTTCAACGAAAGAAATTCAAAATAAACTTTGAAAAATCAAAAAAATGTAACTGTGACAAGGTAAACCACAACCAAACACTACTGAAATATTCCAACTCTTGCATTTCAACGAAAGAAATTCAAAATTAACTTTGAAAAATCAAGAAAATGTAACTGTGACACTGAAGTATTCCAAATCTTGCATTTCAGCGAAAGAAATTAAACATGAACTTTGAAAAATCAAGAAACTGTAACTGTGACAATGTAAACCACAAAAAACCGCTACTGAAATATTCCAAATTAAAAAGTAAACATCAAGACACTTTCACTGATAACATGTAAAACTAAAAAAACCACGAATGAAATTCAATCTGAACTTAGAAAAAACAAAAAACTGTAACTGTGACAATCTAAACCACCACCAACCCCTACTTAACTATACCATGTCTTGAATTTCAGCGAAAGAAATTCAAAATGAACTTTGAAAAATCAAGAAAATGTAACTGTGACAAGGTAAACCACAACCAAACGCTACTGAAATATTCCAACTCTTCCATTTCAACGAAAGAAATTCAAAATTAACTTTGAAAAATAAATAATATTTAACTTTGAAAATTAAAACCAAAAACAAAACATTAATAAATAGTACCAAAAGAGGAAATAAGAGTAATTAAATAAAAAAGAACTTTTAAAAAATCAAGAAAATGTAACTGTGACAAGGTAGACCATAACCAAAGACTACTGAAATATTCCAACTCTTGCATTTCAATGAAAGAAATTCAAAATGAACTTTGAAAAATAAAGAAAATCTAGCATCAAGAAAATGTAACTGAGACAAGGTAAACCACAAGCAAACACTACTGAACTATTCCAACTCTTGCATTTCAACCAAAGAAATTAAAAATTAACAATGCAATATCATGAAAATGTAAATGTTACAAGGTAAAACAAAACCAAACACTACTGAAATATTCCAACTCTTTCATTTCAAAGAAATAAATTCAAAATGAACTTTTAAAAATCTAGTATATTTAATTTTGAAAAGGTAAAACGCAACCAAACATAACTGAAATATTCAAACTCTTTCATTTCAACTAAATAAATTCAAAATTAAATTTTAAAAATCATTAAAATGTAACTTTTAAAAGTTAAACAACAAGAAGACAATACTTATATATTCCAAATATTTCTTTTAAACGAAGTAAATTCGAAATGAACTTTGAAAAATCAAGAAAGTGCAACTGTGACATGTTAAACCATAAGCAAACACAACAGAAATATTACGACTCTTGCATTTAAACGAAATAAATTAAAAATTAACATTGAAAAAATCAATAAAATGTAACTGTGACAAGTTAAACCACAACCAAACACTACTGTAATATGCCAACTCTTGCATTTCAACTAAAGAAATTCAAAATGAACTTTTAAAAATCAAGAAAATATAACTGTGACAATGTAAACCACAACCAAACACTACTGAAATATTCCAACTCTTGCATTTCAACGAAAGAAATTCAAAATGAACTTTGAAAAATCAGGAAAATGAAACTCTGACATCGTAATCCAAAAACCAACACTAGAGAAATATTCCAAGTCTTTCATTTCTACTAAATAAATTCAAAATGAACTTTGAAAAATCAAGAATATGCAACTGTGACAAGGTATACCACAACCAAACACTACTGAACTAGTCCGACTCTTGAATTTCAGCTAAAGAAATTCAAATTTAACAATACAAGAAAATGTAACTGTGACAAGGTAAACCACAACCAAACACTACTGAAATATTCCAACTCTTGCATTTCAACGAAATAAATTCAAAATGAAATTTTAATAATCATGAGAATTTAGCTCTGACAAGTCAAACCACAACCAAACACTACTGAAATATTCCAACTCTTGCATTTCAACGAAAGAAATTCAAAATGAACTTTGAAATATCAAGATAATGTTACTGTGAAAAGGTAAAACAAATCCAAAAACTACTGAAATATTCCAACTCTTGCATTTCAGCGAAAGAAATTCAAAATGAACTTTGAAAAAATCAAGAAAATGTAACTGTGACAAGGTAAACCACAACCAAACACTACTGAAATATTCCAACTCTTGCATTTCATCGAAAGAAATTCAAAATGAAGTTTGAAAAATCAAGAAATTGTAAATGTTACAAGGTAAACCACAACCAAACACTACTGAAATATTCCAACTCTTGCATTTCATCGAATGAAATTCAAAATGAACTTTGAAAAATCAAGAAAATGTAACTGTGACAAGGTAAAACACAACCAAACACTACTGAAATATTCCAACTCTTGCATTTCATCGAAAGAAATTCAAAATGAACTTTGCAAAATCATGAAAATGTAACTGTGACAAGGTAAAACTGAGTCTCTCAATCCCCGTAAAGCTCTTTTAAAAGATACAAAAACTACTTATTTAACACAAAAAATTTCGTTTTTAATGACCATAAACTAAAGAAAAAACCACACGGAATCAGGCAACTGAGTCTCTCAAACCCCTTAAAGCTATTTTAAAATATACAAAAAATACTTATTTAACACAAAAATTTCGTTTTTAATGACAATAAAGTAAAGAAAAACCATACGGAATCAGGCAACTGAGTCTCTCAAACCCCTTAAATATCTTTTAAAATATAAAAAAACTAATAATATAACAAAATAATTTATTATTTAATGACCAAAAATAAAAGTAAAACCACACGTAATCCGTCAACTTAGTCTCTCAATCCCATTAAAGCTATTATAACATAAAAATACAATAATTAAATAAATAAAAATTTTATTTTTAATTTAAAACAACTAATATTAAAACCACCGTTAATAATTAATCTGATTCTATAAATCCACTTAAAGCTATTTTAAAAGATAAAAAAAATACTTATTTAACACAAAAATTTCGTTTTTAATGACAACCAAGTAAAGAAAAACCACAAGGAATCCGGCAACTGAGTCTCTAAATCCCCGTAAAGCTCTTTAAAAAGTTACACAAACTACTTATTTAACACAAAAATTTCGTTTTTAATGACCACCAAGTAAAGAAAAACCACACGGAATTAGGCAACTGAGTCTCTCGAACCCTGTAAATCTCTTTTAAAAGATACAAAAACTACTTATTTAACACAAAATTTTCTTTTTTAATGACCACAAAGTAAATAAAAACCACAAGGAATCAGGCAACTGAGTCTCTCAAACCCTTTAAAGCGCTTTTAAGAGATACAAAAACTACTTATTTAGCAAAAAAATTTCATTTTTAATGACAACCAAGTAATGAAAATCAACCAGTAATCCGGCAACTGAGACTCTCAAACACATTAAAGATCTTTTATAAGATACAAAAAATACTTATTTAACATAAAAATTTAGTTTTTAATGACTACAATGAAACGGAACTCTACACATAGACATGATTAATAGTTTCTCAATTATCATTAATCACTTTTAAATCATACATAAACTTCTTATAGAACACAAAAATTTTTTTTATAATAACCGTCATGAAAAGGATAACAACTCGGACTGAGGTAATTTAGTCTTTCAATATCATTCATGCTATTTTAATAGAAAAAAAAACTAATTATGTAAAATACTCAAATAGTTTTTAATGAATATCAAGTAAAGAAAAATCACACAGAATTAGGCAACTGAGTCTCTCAAACCGTGTAAAGCTCTTTTAAAAAATACAACAAATGACCACAATGTAAATAAAAACCACACGGACTCACGCACCAGAGTCTCACAAACCACGAACAGCACTTTTAAAATAAAAAAACCCAACTTTTTAAACATTAAATATTCATTTTTAACTACCACAAAGTGAAGCTACCTCCGATGGAATTGGGCAATTGACTTTCTCCAACCCCGTCCAGTTCTTTTAAAAAATACAAAACTACATATTTAACACAAAAATTTCAATTTTATATACAATAAAGTAAAGAAAAATCACACGGAATTAGGAAAATGAGTCTCTCAATCCCAGTAAAGCTATTTTAAAATATAAAAAAACTACTTATTTAACACAAAAAATTCGTTTTTAATTACCATAAAGTAAAGTAAAATCACACGGAATTAGGCAACTGAGTCTCTCAATCCCCTTAAAGATCTTTTAAAAGATACAAAAACTACTTATTTAACACAAAAATTTCGTTTTTAATGACCATCATGTAAAGAAAAATCACACGGAATTAGTCAACTGAGTCTCTCAATCCCCGTAAAGCTCTTTTAAAATATACAAAAACTACTTATTTAACAAAAAAATTACGTTTTTAATTAACATCAAGTAAATAAAAATCACACTGACTTAGGCAACTGAGTCTCTCAAACCCCTTAAAGCTCTTTTAAAAGATATAAAAACTACTTATTTTAACACAAAATACAAGCAAGCAAATAACATGGTAATTCCTATACACGCAAGCAAATAAATGAGTTATTTTTACGTCACACTGTTTCAACTTAAAATCATTCTAATTATAGCATCACATTTCTAATACTTTAATTACATGTTACGCTTTCTTAACCATAGGTATTTTAACATCACATGGAATTAGGAAACTGATTCTCTAAAACCCTTAACACTCAATTAAATGATTTACACTCTACTTATTTTAACACAAAATACAAGCAAGCAAATAACATAGTAATTCCTATACACACCACTAAATAACTGAGTTATTTTTACATCATAATGTTTCAACTTAAAATCATTCTAATTATAGCATCCCGTTTCTCATACTTTAATTACCTGTTACGCTTTCTTAACCATCGGAAGTTTAACCAACGTAAATTAAGTTATAGACAATACTGGTTTAATCTCTTGGCAAAGAGTGTAATGACCTGTTTACCTAACAGAAAAACCTGTTTGGTACGGGGGCCTGCGCAAATTCAAAAGATGGTATATAGTGAAGTACGAAAAGAGTTGGGAATTTTACAAAATGAAAGACTCATTACTCCACAACTGTACAAACAGGTTTATCATGCTGGGTGTTTTGTTCTTTCATTTTATAGCCTCCCAAAAATTCACAACAATTTAGGTCCTTGATGCCCAAGTGTGGCCTTCAATGTTTAGCCAGCTTTCCAACTGGGAAAATGTTTATCCGCAATAGTTCGTACTCTTATGCTGACTTAATCTTTTTACATTAAAAATTAAGTACACCTTGTGGAAAAATTAAAAAACCTTGATATAAAAAAAGACACAATTTTGGCCAGTTTTGATGCCATTTCGCTGTATACATCATGTGATATAAAAAAATGTGAATTTGCTCTTCAAAAGAAGCTAGAAGATAATATTGACCGGATGGATTACAAAAAATTAGATATTGAAACTATTATGCAACTTGTTCGCCTTTGCAATAGATATTCCTTATATTTTCGGTACAACAATCAGTTTTTCACCCAAACAAAGGGGCTCCCTGTGGGTACAAGTCTTTTACCTTTTTTGGTCACTTTTTACACGGAATTTATTGAAACCTCCGCTTTGAATACTTTTCCTCTGAAACACCGCTTCTGGGGCCGGTTTGTCGATGATATGATCTCTGTCTGGAATCACGGAGAGATAGAACTTAACGCTTTTTTACTTCATCTTAATAGTTTTCTGATTCCAACCTTCAGTTCACCTTGGAACTAGAAGATAATCATAAACTGCCTTTTTTAAACGTCTTAATCTTCAACAAAGCTCACAGCCTTGAATATTCAATTTATAGAAAACCTACAAATAATCATAGGTATTTGCATTTCTCTTCCAACCACCCTCCTTGTGTAAAAAGAGGATTAGTTATATCTGAAGTTGATCGCATCATAAGAATTTGTTCAAAGGCTCATATAATCCCAGAATTAAATTATCTGAAGGACATTTTGTTTTGCAATGGATATCCCATCAATTTACTGGAATCCATAATAGAAAAAAGGCAGAAAAAGATTTATCATCTCCACAACCTCCAACGGATATCATCCCTTTAGTGGGTGATAAGAAAGTTTTTACTGTTTTGCCATATTTTCCCAAATTATGTGACAAATTGCAAAGAATTCTTAAAAAACATAACTTAAATGTTACCTTCAAAAATTCTAATAAAATCCAGAACCATTTTAACAGTGGTACAGATAAAACAAGCCCTATTTTGGGCAGTGGTGTTTATAGGGTTCCATGGTCTTGCGGCTGTTTCTATGTTGGAAGAACCCACCAGCAATTGGGGGAGAGATTGTTGGAACACAGGTACTCAATCGACAAAGCTATGGAGCTATCCCTAAGGCCTGAGACTTTTGATTCCGCCTTGGCTCAACATGTGTATGACAACCCGCACCATTTCGTTTTAGTCGATAACACCTCCATTATTGCCCCTGTTAAAGGTCTCGTCCAAGTTTTCAGGGAGGCAGTTGAGATAAAAAAAAAGTACATTCACTGAAAGGTTGCTCTCAATAGAGACACGGGAGAAACCTATTTAAGCCCCATTTATAATGAACTAATTAATTCTGATCGTTTTTACTTAAATATTAAAAAAAATCACTATCTTATATTCTATCTCTCCGTGAGGACACACGGTGATAACATTAACAATAAACTGGCATCAGACCTGGTGTTTTAGAGCAACAGTATTTAAAACGGATGTTTTAATAAGTTCAGGGTATTAAGTGGCCAAAAATGTTGACCGACTTTCAACGACAGGAAGGCCATTTGTTTAAAAAAATCACACTTTGCAACCTAACCTAATCTGTGATGATGTTTTACCATGAAAGCGTTTAGTTTTTAAAAATGATTTGTATAAATTAAATACTTGAATTCCAATTCCGTTCTGTATTTTTTTATTCAGTTACCCTTTCACCATTACATGGAGAGGGTCTTTAAACTTTAGTTGCGCTTCGTTTCAAGGTTTAAAATTTTTTTTTTTATAGTATCCATGGAGTTTAATTAGTAATTTTGATGTTATTATCATGCACTGAGGACGGTCAAGCGGAGGTCTTGACCGAAATATTTATATTTTAGTTCATATGTTTCACTGGCTTGTATAATTCTCTTTTTTTATTATTGTTTCGTTGTATATATATATATATATATATATATATATATATATATATATATATATATATATATATATATATATATATATGTATATATATATATATATATATATATATATATATATATATATATATATATATATATATATATATATATATATATATATATATGCTACCCAAGAATGACACCCCTTCGCCAGGTTAATAAGTATGTAAGCTTAAGGGGTGACCGGTGTCGATGCACAAAAAGCATACAATTCAACTTGGATAATAGGTGGCTTCGAAAATTAACGGGTTTTAAAAGGAATGACGTACATTTATTAAGGCAGTGTTTTCATGTCTCTCTGTTAAGGGTTGTTACTTTGCTGAATAATTTACGGGTTACCAATTCTGAATTTTTTTCAATAAAATTATAAATCATAGAGATTATTTAATCTAGTGGCAAGAATCTGTAACATTTTAGCTAGAATCTAAAATTTAGCAAACTCACACAGGTGACTAGTTGTCATCAAGTATGTGTGGTTTGACTTCTAATAAGGGAGTAAGAATTGGTTGAAGTTTTCAAATGAATAGATTGGATCAAATGTTTCTATGCAAAAGTCCTTGTACCTTGATGGAGGAAAAGTAAAAAGAATGAGTCACAGGTGATTTTAAATAAACTGGTAATTTTAAGAAATGAGGTTCATTTTGATTGAGGAAAATTTTATACGCGGGGAGAATTTTTCTGAGGGGGAACAGCCTGAGGAGAGAATTAGCTGACACGATAAATACTTGGGTAGCTAAAATAAACTTTCATTAAAGACCTAATTCAAAACTTGATTTTTCATTAGTTTTGTCAAACTTGTCAAAAACTGAAACCTTTTCGGAGAAGTAAGGTGATATTGAGAGGTGGTTTAACCCCCCTGGAATTTTTGTCGGACTCAACCAAAACATATATAAACAAATTTTGATGGTTTCCCCCCCCCCCCAAAATAAAAAATAAAACCAACCAGATAATGTCTTGATTATAAGTCATGCAATAAATTTTATTTGCCCTTCGATCAGTGGCGTAATTTTGTCAAAATCCTGGGGGGGGGGGGTGGCAAAGTTGGAGCCAATTTTCCCAAATCAAATGAAAGTGACAGTGAAAACTGAGAAATGATCCATATATTACCGTAAAGACAAAAATATACTAAAGAAAACTGCCTGTTTCTCTTGATACTTGTATTTTGCAGGCTTATAATAGTGACAAGATTTTTTGCAGAAACTAAATTTCAGCTGGGTGGGCAAACTGAGGTCTAGGGGGGGGGGGGCAAAATTGGGTGTAGAGGGGCCAGTTGCCGCTCCTGTCCCATAGCAAATTACGCCCCTGCCTTCGATCCGTTAAGAAATGGCTTGCAGATTATGGTAATCGGCGGTACTTCTAAGCACCACAATTACTTTTTGAGCCTTGACTAAGTCCTGGTCAGTATTTTCTTCTTTCATGACAGAAGCAATTGTACTCCTTACGAAATCCCGCTTCGTTCTATGCATGAAGGGGTTAGAAAATTCATAAAGATGGGGCTTTCCTATTATCTTTTGGCCCAGACTGACCTTACAAAAAAAAGAAATTTTTTATTTATTTTGAAGAAACTCTTACCACGGTTTTAGCATTATCTAGACAGGATAATTTCACTGACAAGGTCAGCTAAGAAGTATAAATTTATTTCCAGAATGTAACAATAACATGCATATGTATAAATGCATTCGTTTTCAGCATTTGATACTTTTTTTTAGTGTACGCAGTAAATAAATATTTATTCTAAATTACATTGTCATTGAATCCTTGTATGCAGTTTTATTTACCCGTCAACTCGTTTACAAATGGCTCTTGGATTGCCATATTATGAGATCTTCTTCCGTCCAGAATTTAGGGTAATAAAGCTTCCATATATAATTTTGATCTAGCCCCTATGCTACCATTGCTGAAACATAAAACACAAAACTCAAATACAAGAACTCCTCAAACAGCAAACAAATACCTTTTTTTCATTTGCCTGCCTCTATGGTAGGCCTACCCTATTTCTGTAGCTAAATTCGGTACTTGTGTACTGTCTGGTACCCACTGCTATAACTGTATCAAGAAATCCAGACACAAACCCCGACAACCGGGTATTTGCAATAGAGAACGGGAATGCAAAGCGTGGTTTACGTTGCGTTTAAAATATTTAAACGGTTTTTTTTTGGGGTTTAGGGGGGGGGAGGGACCTTGTGTAGGTTACGTATTTAATATATGCTATGCTCTATCACCCCCCCCCCCCCTCCCCGGCCAATAAAAAGCCCCAAATTGTTTGTAAAATAATATATATTAATCAAATTTTTTTTTTATTACCATTAACCAAACTTGACTTCTTTTGTAGGTACCATATTATGCACTAGTACCCTAAATTCTTAGACCTTGTAATAACCAATGTTTAGATTTTTCCCGATATGACACTAAACAAAATTTTAATCTATGAAAAACGAGGGTAGGGGACTTGGTCAAGATACAAAAATCACACTTCTTGTGTGACCGCACACAAGAAGTGTGCCCTTATCATCAATAATTCTGTTTAAACTTGAAAGCAAATGTATTGCAGATTGGGAGTCAGTTAAAGAGTGAATACATTCAGACTCTACACAATAATCTATAAAAGATCTAGGGCAAGGTGGATGGTACACAGTTCAGCAGACAAAATAAAGGACTCCAATGAAAGGAGAATATAAAAGTTAAGGTCCAGGGATGGAATGCATGAAGCTGCTCCACCTCTCTTGCCATGGACATATTCATTTGTATAAATTTGTCCCTGACTAGGGTAATTTTTCGAAATTCGTTTTGAAAATTCACCACACGACGATATGGAATCAGGTTTTCATTTTTAGGAATAGGATCATATTGACAGTATGGTCTGTCTATCTCCTCTGGACGGTGTACCAGCACATAAGGCTGATTAAGAAAAACTTTACTGCAGTTTTTTGTGAAGCATCCCATTATGAAGCACAACTCATTTCAAAAACCAGTCTTATAGTTCGACCCCGTGAACTTAAACAAGTCACTTAAAATATATGGTTTCTAAAAGAATGAAAAAAAATCTGATATAAACTAAGAAAAAGGGCTTACATTTAGTAAAAATATACATAATACCTAGAACAGAATCTTGAAAAATGGATCTGCAACACAAAAAATTGCGCGCGCAAAAAAAAAAGAAAAAATGCACAAGAAAGTTGGATTATCGAGACTGAGAGCACAATTTTGCATTCAACCTACAAAAAATTCAATTTTAATAGATTACCTATCCACTAGAAATCTGATGAAAATCTTCTAACACAATTAAAAAAAAAAGTAGCACTATGAAAAAAAAACCTGAGAAAACTATAAATTTTTGCCATAAAACGATTTGCCTATAATGACATACGATACATTACACATGCACATCAGATTTACTAATACAAATTACAACAGTTTTTGATGAAGCATACCTTTATTAACATACCAACGTTACTAAGAAAGTATCTCCAAAAGAAATAAAGAAAAATATAGACAAGCAACAAAGAAAGAAAAATACCACGACAACTATGCCCAAACTCGAGGCAAGAACAGAGGAGATACAGCCCTCACTAACGGATATAACAACCAATGCAAGACCAGAGTTAATCAAACTCAATGAACTGTCCCAAGAAAAATTAATTACCATAACACATTTGAAACCAACGACGTTTACAAAATGGTCATGGTCCACAGGACCAACATTTACAAAGACCCACTCCTTCGGTAAAATGTATATAAATTTAAGAGCAAGACTCCCAGTATTGCATACCGAGACTCAAACTATATTAGTTCAAGGACGCCATTCGGATAAGAAAAGGAAATTTGCTGATGGTAAAAGGAAAGAAAAACACGTACCCGAGAAATTCTGGACAATCGACGGCAAATATACATGTGCCAGACTTGCCATGGCCGACGAACCAACCAAAAACCACGTCGAATCGTTACCTGAGCTAAATGAGAAGAACGTCCTAAGAGAATCAATTCACCAATCTTTTTTGTTATTATTGAGGCAGAGACTGCAAGCATTATTTGAAATTTTCAATGCGGAAATACAAAAGTTAAAGCAAAGTACCACAAGAATCTTCGAAGTATTTTTTCGAAAAAGCAAATACCGCAGATCAGCTAGTCTAATACCAATCGTAGGAGAACTAGTCTCACGCTTATTTGGACTATCAACTGAAGAAGACCTAAATATCCTAAGGGAAAACGTTTATTCAACTAACACAAATGATGAAAATAGGCTAATTGTTCAACACTCGTAAACCGAAATAAATCATTTTAAAATGTTGTTCCATAATATCAAAAGTTCTTACGATCGCAAAAAAGTAGCTTGCACAGGTCGTAAAAGCACAAATAAAAAGAAGTGTACAAACTTGAACAATTTGTCTGCATTACAAAAAAAACACAATGACCCCAGAAAATAAATGCAGAAGAAAGATGCAACTAAGTTAATACTCAGTCTAGCATCCATTCAACAAAATTTAACTTTAATAAATCGACAATCAAATCGAAATCCAAAGAAACATGGAAATTGCCCTTGAAATGTCATGGAAAAAAGCTTAAAACATCATGAGTTCCGTCACAGATTGACTACAGAGACTTATTGTGTATGCTTCTAATGCTAAGTACAAATTGCAAGGCTTATTCGTAGATTTTTGTCTAATTTAAACTTGAATCAAATAGTTTGTGGTTACGAACTGTAAGTAAGGAGCAACGCTGCTTAATTTTTACCGAAATCAAAAAATCAGAATTCTTGTGTCAATAGTTCTATCAAAACAATCGGCTTCTTATGTTGATAGTTAGTGTTACCCATCAAAAACTACGAGCCTCAAAAAATTTGCCTGATTTCTAGAAAGGGGGGAGAAACACCCCCGAAAAGTCAATAGATCTTCATGAAAATAATATTATCACGTTCTGTGTATCCGAGAACCCTGTTGTTGTAGTTCCAAGCTCCCTTCTGCAAAAATGTGAAATTTTGTATTTTTTTTGCAAGAAGAAAGATCACGGATACGTGTTTATTTGTTGTAATTTTTTGGTTTCTTTCCCAAGAGGTTATTGTATCGAGCCAATAGACCTATATTATTGGAAAGGGACTTATTCTGATTGAAATTAAAAGTTTTAGTGCCCTTTCAAAGTGACCAAAAAGATTGGAGTGCAATTAGCTCTCCCCTTGACATTCACCACCCCTTTTTCCTTAAATCATTTTATAAAAATTACGAGATGTAATGCCCTAACTATGGAGAGAATATGGCCCCCATGTCGCCTGAGGATACATCTTTAAGTTATAAAATTTGCCCATTGTTTACGTATAGTATTTTTATTGCGAAGTTGGCATACATTTTTCGGGTGAGGGAGGGGTGGTGAACTTTCTGCTCTGGGGATTTTCCGCAGGGAAAATTTTGCATGCGGAGAGAATTTTCCGCGGGGGGAGGGGGGTGAAATTTCCTGAGGAAATTTTATACTGGGGAAATTTGCCAAAATTCCTATGCGAAATTCTTTTTATTGTCTTACTTTCCCTTTGTCGAGTAAATTTTAAGGATGGAGATGTTAAGGGTAATTGTCCGGGGTAAATTATTCACCAGGATTGAATTGTCTAGAGGATCTATATGTGGGAGGGGGGAATTTTTCCGTGGAGGTGGAGCCGGATTTCTTGGCACTATTTCAAAAACCACCAGAAATTAAACTATAAAAAAATTATTTTTTAACTAAAATTAAGCAGAAACAATAAAGATTAAAAGTAAAATAAATTATTATGCATATACAGGGGGTTTCCCTATCGTCAACATTTCACTCTTTACATACGCTAAAGTTAATAACAACGCATGAAACACAAGGGTCATTTAATTAGAAATTTTAATTATAAAGTTAATAACCACTCATAAAACACAAAGGTCATTTAATTAGAACAATAAAAATATTTTTTTAAAGTGCTAAAAAACGTTAGGGTGAAGAACGAGGTGTATTTTACAACACT
>NC_142794.1:1377355-1426572 GCF_049724085.1 Artemia sp. Qi Xiang Cuo | reverse complement strand
GTTGTTCGAAGTGGAATCGATAGGGTATCGGGGGTTGGAGGGTTCCCAGTAAAATCAACTAAAATTTGCAATTTAATAGGACTCAAGTCTACCTTCTCAATTGATCTACTATATAAATTATTTAATAAATAATAAAAATACTCATCAATATTAAAAGGAATTGGATGTAAATCGTCCCATGTTAAATTGTTGGGGGACTCCACGTGTGCCTCCTCTTCTTCCCCTTCTTCACTGGACGGCGAATATGGGACCAATGCACCAACCTATAAATGAAAAATAGCTTATTTTCAAAGTGTTCAAATCATCCCCTACTGCTTTTAAAATTTGGATTATTATTGCTTAATAACATTTGGTTAATTCAACTGAAGATAATCTAAGATATGACATGTACGGCAGCAATGTGATCTTTTATTTTCAGTGTTAAAAAAAAAAATTTTTTTTTTTCTCGGCAATTTCCAAAAGAGACTCCCCGTGGAACTTCCATGACCCGTGGCGCTTTCCGGAGCCACAGCGCATCCCAGTGGCGCTTCTCGGGGCCCGCATCGCTTCCCGCGATGCGTCTCGAGCCCTTGGCGCTTCCCTGACCCGTGGCACGTCCCCCTCCGGTTCCCTGGCCCGCGGCGCACCCGCTGGAGCTTCTAGGGATCATGGCACATCTCTGTGACACTTCCCGAGCCAATTGTGCATCCTGTGTTGCTTCTCTGGCCTTCCTCTCTAAGCACGATGATTATCTGGCCGTGGCGCATCCCTGTGGCGCTTCCGTAACCCGGGGCACATCCCCCCGGCGCTTACCCGTCTTCCAGCACCCCCCCGACCCCCCGAAAAAAATTCAAGTATTATAAGATATTTAACATATAAAAAAAAGTCTGTCCAATTTTGTTTTTTTTTTTTTCAAACAATTCCTAAAAATAAAATTTAATATTTATACTTTTTAACGTATAGGTGGAAAAAAAAAACATTATATTTTAATGATATCACAAAAAACTACCTTTAAAAAAAAACTAAAGATATAAAGTTTTTTTTTTATAATATTTTATTAGGTAAGGCTTACCCTTATTTTTTAAATAACTAGAAACTAACTAACCCTACTATGAACATAATATAGTGCCTTTTTTTTTTGGCCAAGATAATATAAATTATAATAATTGGGAAATCATGAAATAGCAGATTTTGATTTTTTTAAAAAAATTACTCCAATATAATTTATAATTACTACTTTTTATCTTCACTGGGGAAAAAACATTATATGATCATTATGGCCATCTAATGTCATGATATACAACTCCTTCATATATAAAGTTTTTTTTTTGTAATATTTTTAGAGGTAAGGTGAGGCATTCATTTATATCGCAATAGAAATTATCAAGCCTTACTATGACCAGAATATAGTGCCTTTTTTTTGGGCTTCGCTAATCTAATTTAGCAAAAGGGCGAATGCGTGCACTTAACGTGATTCAAAAGGGAGAACTTTATATTTCCGGTGGAAAGAAAAAATCATTAAATAGCACTGCTGAGATATGGTCTTATTCCGGTTTCGACCATGGTGCAGGTGGAAAAAGGCATCTCTAAGTTGGATGAAATCGATAGATATTTCTATAACTAGAGGTAAAAATGATTACATTTTTATATCTCGGCTGCACTTGGGTGCCAGATGGCCCGGGTAGCGAGTGTTGGAGGGTGTATGGAACGGCGTCGCTCTGTTCCTGTGCGACTGGGTCGGCTATTTCACGATCTTGCATAGATGAGTTGGCTGGGTTCTCCATATTATGAGAAGCCATCCATTCTCTTTTCGGTTTTCGACCGGACTGTATGGTGGCTGTCTCGTCCACTTTTGCTTTCTTGGGTGGAGGGGGTATGCATTCTTCGCTATTTACGTCAGCCATAGGGTCCGCAAATTCTTGATAATTTGCCTTAAAGAAGAGAAGAAAAATCAAAATAATTTCCCCCTTTTTACAGAAAGAAAGTTATTAACTATAATTCTGTTTAGTTTTACCGCTAAGAAAGTAACAATTTCGCGAGAAATATAGTTGGCTTAGAAATCAAAAGTTTATATTAGACAATCAGTAGTCTATAGCCATAGGTTGGATATAGATGTTTATATTTTTACCATTTAAATTTTAAGGTCTATAGGCTTTAAATCAGAACGTTAACACATCGACCTGTATGCCTATATTTTGAAAACATAGGTTAAAAATGCTATTCAATTTACTCATAATATAATCTTTATGCAACTCCTAAAGACTTTTCTTTCTAGCCTTGCATATCAAAGTTAAAAAGCATAATTTTCACGCACCCCTCCTGGGAATATGAAAGAAGTTATATTGAAGGCCGGAAAAAATTATATATTTACACTTTAGTTTTCTTGTCAATGGGCGTATATGTCTACACACAGAATCCCACTTACTTTTACTTACAACGAAGCTGTTAGAAGCAATGTATTGCCCCCTTTCACATAATGCCCTAAATATATTGTTAGATCTTAATTTGTTTCTCTCCTTTCATATAGCGCAGTGCGTCTATGCCTAATTATTACTTAAAAGTGTTTTAATTTGACAGAAGAATAGTCCCTTTGGCTGCTGCGTTTGTAAACAAACCCGGAAAGAGGGTGCCAAACTAATTTTAACCCTGCGGAAATGTATTGTCAAAACCAGAGCGAGCTCAAGCGCTGGATGTCTCAGTTAGAGAAAAGATTACAATTGAGAAAAGTCAAACTTTAACGAAAAGAGAATTATTTCTTTTTGCGATGGGGTTGTAAGACAATGGTGGAGGGGTTAGGTTTTGAGGGTAATGGAATATATTTACATTGAGTATAAAGATTGTATGGTTTTTTTTTTTTTTGTTTTTTTTTTAGGGGGGGTTTATGTGCATGTGCGGAAATGTATTGTCAAAACCAGAGCGCCATTTTCATTTGAAATTGACGGAAGTCAATGGTCGCTTTTACCTGGGATATTGAAGGAAGGAATTTATTGAAATGCTATTTCTTTTGTGAGAATTTGGGGGTGGTGAGCTGGAAATATAGAGGGAATGGAATTTATTTACATTGAGTATAAAGATTGTATAGTTTGTTGTGGGGGGGGGGGATTTAGCTGGAAATATAGAGGGGAGGAATTTATTTACATTGAGTATAAAGATTGTATGGTTTGTTGGGGGGGGGGGATTTAGCTGGAAATATAGAGGGGAGGAATTTATTTACATTGACTATAAAGATTGTATAGTTTGTTGGGGGGGGGGTGGTGTGGTGAGCTGGAAATATAGAGGGAATGGAATTTATTTACATTGAGTATAAAGATTGTATAGTTTGTTGTGGGGGGGGGGGGGATTTAGTTGGAAATATAGAGGGGAAGAATTTATTTAAATTGAGTATAAAGATTGTATAGTTTGTTGTGGGGGGGGGGATTTAGTTGGAAATATAGAGGGGGGGAATTTATCGAAAAAAGTATTTCTTTTTGCGAGAATTTGGGGTTGTATAGTTTGTTGGGGGGGGGGGGGGATTTAGCTGGAAATATAGAGGGGAGGAATTTATGTTTTAGCTGAATATACTAGAGGGTGGCCAAGGAAAATTCATTTGAAAATAAAAATGTACTTACATTGAAAATTGAAGTTGCCAAGGCTTCAAGTTCATCAAATTTATCCATTGTTGTTTACACAGCGTCAAAATACTTTCTGATAATTGAATCACATTGCACACCCGTTATATACGAAATCTCAAGGGTGAATTGTTATGTAACGGGGAAAATCATATGTAAGCAGGTCTCTGATTGGCTGAGAAGGAGGATGTATCCGACTCGATGATTGGCTGAGAAGGAAACATGTGATCTAACTGTTTCCTGTTCCAGGACACCTTGACATTCACCCCTAGCATGCACTTGTCCAAAACAACAATAATAAATAAATCCCTCAGGTCTAAAGATTAGAGAAACCTTAATGTTTCTTAATTCCCTCTTCGTGAATCAATAATGCCCCCTAGCGATTATGTAAATCAATTTCTCATGTTAAGATAACCAAAAAACAATGAAGCCATTTTTGTTTCATAATTCCCCCCTTCGTGAATCAATAATTTCACCTAGCGATTATGTAAATCACAGATTAAAGAAGCCATGTTTGTTTCTTAATTCCCTCTTCGTGAATCAACAATTTCCCCTTCGAATACACAATCAAGATCTCGGAAATCCACTTCCCCCTCGATTACGCAATCAAGTTCACGGAAATCCACTTCCCCTTCGATTACACAATCAATAACATTGCACCCGTTAGAATTCAATGCGCATGTGCAACCTTCGTCCCCGAGTTATTACACATAGAAACATCAAATAAATCGACCTTAGAAAAAGAGGTCATTGACACCAGTACGTAATCTTTCTCCCGAGGGGGGCTATACCCTTATATGATGTGGGCGTGGGAGTTTTAAAAAAAGTGTCCGGATCGGGATTCGAAGGGGTATTGTGGGCGTCGCGCTGGTACCCCCCCTTCTACTATCAGACAGGGTGAATTTTCTCAGTCTGAAAAATTCTGTCAAGGAAAAGGAGCTATCTGTCAGAGATAAATTAAGATAATGTAATCTAGCTTAATTGTAACTATAGCCTACATGTATAATATATATATATATATATATATATATATATCAAATAAATCATGCAACTCTGCATGGTCGCTTTTACCTGGGATATTGAAGGAAGGAATTTATTGAAATGCTATTTCTTTTGTGAGAATTTGGGGGTGGTGAGCTGGAAATATATATATATATATATATATATATATATATATATATATACCTGAACTATGCCGCGCAAAGAAAATCCCTGCGTGTGTTCCTGTTGCCATTGGGATGAAAGAGCATTCTAGTTTGTTAACAACTCTAAAGTTCAAGCTAAAGTTTGAATTTTGTCCCAATTCTTTAAGAATGACTCCGACTCAAGAAACACAAGGGCCGCTTAATTGGAACAATAAGACGCTTTTTTAAAAGTACTAAGAAACTTTAGTGCAAAAAGCGAGGTGTTGAGGAGGAGGCAACCCCCCTTTATATACGTAATAATTTCTGTTCGTTTTAAGTTTTAATGTTGCTCCTTACTTTCAGTTGAAAAATTTTGTTTTTTTATTTGATGCAGAAAAAATGCGAAATTTGTGAAAAATATAAAAAACTGTAAGATTCATAGAAACAAATATTAGCAAATATAAACGAAATATTAACTAATTTGCAAGCAATAGGTGAAGTAAAATCTCAGCAAACTTTTTTATTCTGGCGGAATAAAAAGTACAGGTGTGCCATTTTTTATAACAAACTCGAACATTTTTTCCCTTCTAGCGTCAGCATGAAAGTATATAACAATTCGTTATTAGGCACAGCTTCAAAGATAATGCTAAAAAAGAAACAAACTGAGAGGAAAATATAAAAAATTGTAAGACAATTTTGCGAAAGGGGTCATTCTATTTTTCTCTAGCGAGAAAGGATCAAATAATTCCCATAAAGGGAGAGAATACACGAATGCAAGGCCGTATCCAGGGAAGGTTCGGGGGGTTTGAACCACCACCCTGAAATATTGGTCCAACTCGTAAAAACTTAATGAAAATAAACGTAAACAAACTTTTGATGTGTAAAAAAAAGTACCCCCCCCCCCGAAAATTTTTTAGATACGGCCCTGCATGAATGCAAAAATTTTGCTCCATTTCAAAGAAAATGTCCCTTTTTAGGAAAATATTTTGATGGTTTTTGAACCTTTTAGATGCGCTGCGATCTGAGAGTACTTTAGCATGAAAATAAAAGCAGCATTTCATTTTCTATTCTCGATAAGTGCAAAACTAAACCAGAGCAAGGTTCCAACGATCGTGAAATTTTGCTTCGGCAGCGGAATTCCATATTGTCGGCAGGGCTTCCACCCTCGAATCTTGAAATTCGGGGACAAGCCTTAAAAGTTCGGGGAGTTTTCGGGGACGAGTCTTCAAGATTCGGGGAAAAACAAAATGGAATTTAAGTAGGTAGAAGTATAATATAATGTGGTGGAAATGCTACCACATTCTTCTGTTTGTACCGAGAGGGCCTTTTCGACTGTCAATTTAAACAAAACTGTATTGAAAAATAGACTTGGCTGTACTACCCTTAATTATCTTCTGGGTGCTAAACGAATCATTAAAAGGGACTGGAAGCCCCCTGAGCATACTGACACACCCCAACTGGTGAAATACTTGAACAGGGTACAGAAAATCTGCAACTACGAGTGCCGTCGTGTTTTTCGACTCAGATAGTGCCCCTTTTCTTGATTTCTAAGCCAAAATATTTCCCTTGTTGTTCAAGCCAAGGGACGATATATTTCCTATATAAGGGTTTCAGACAAGACGGTTCAAATAGTGTACTTTTTGTTTTAATTAGACTCTATTTTTAGGAGTTATGGGTTATTATATTTCTTATTATTGGACGTGATCGTCTCTTACTAGGTTGCTAGCTATCGCTGCAACCCGGATAAGATGCAATGTAGCAATTTTCGTAAAATTTAGATTTACTGTCCGCCACTTTAAATAGCACAAATTCCATTGGTTGATTCAATCTTTTTTCTATCTTATTTGAATCTATCTTTATCACATATCTTATCTTTTCCTTCTGTCTTATTTTTTTCTATTTATCCATATTTTTTTTGTCCTATCTTTTTTATATCCGATCTTAATCGGGAAGCGTCAGATCATTTGCGCATTGCAACCACGCATTGCACTCCCGGTCGAAGGTATTGAATCAGGAGATCGGTACCTGCGCAATGCAGACTATTGGTCAGCAAGCGAAAAAGTTTTTAAGTTTAAAATCTAGATATACAACTCAAAGAAATATTCACTTTGGACTTGATTTAAAGCTTACTTTTTATCCAGCGAAGCTTTTTATACAGCGAACCAAACGTAATCAATTTTGGAACATGGTTAACTCGGGAGTTTACTTTTTGCCCTTTCTTGCTTTTCTTACAAGGGTTTTAGGGATTTTCCAAAAACTTAGATCAGGAATCGCTCTTCTGACATACATAAGATCAGAAACACCTCACGGATTGAGACTATTGCGGAGTAAGGTCTTTATTATTTATAACTCGGAAAAATGACGCTCTGGTCCAGAACTGGAATGGGATATACTCGTCAATGTCAACATTAAATTCGGTAAAAATTGTAACGAAGGATTGCCAGTCCCAGATTTAAATTGGCAACACACTACCAAAAATTACCTACAGACTGATTAACATCTAAATCTGAATCATTTAATATAAAAAGAAGACGTCTCCACTCAGTGTTTAACGTCTCAAGATCGACACGACAGAAACATTCTTTAAGCATCTTAAACAGAGGAACAATGGACTTTACTTTTTCGGAATTGACTAGTTTCGAGGGTCTAAAAATCAACTGTAAACGGGCAGGTTTTTCCAGGCCTCAGCTGACTTTCTCTAATGATATGGGACCCTGTTTCTTGATGAAACGATGAAACACTGGACTTTAATTTATGGACTTTTACGTCTGCACTCTGAAATGTGACGTTTAGTCTATTAACAATGGGTAAAACGTACTTAAGAAACAAACAAAATACTTTTACTTTTGGATTGACCAGATTGACCAGACCCAAATGCAGATGGCACTTATGTCCTATCCTTCTAGGAACGGTATCTTAAAAACGTTAAAGTTACCCCCTTCCTAATAATATTTCTAGTAACCTTTATAATAATATTTATATTCACAATTAAATTGTTATCACCCAGACAAAGCTTAATCTCATCGAAATCGAGATAGCAGAAACTCATGTTTACAAGAAAGAATGTCATCGCCCTGTGTTCCCCCTTCTTTACAGGTAAATGAGCCTTTGGGGGAATAGTAAAATGTAATATTGTAAGTGTTTCAGATCAGTCTTACGAAAGAGAATGTTATCCTAACTTACCGAGCGATTAAACGAAACGGATATTTTCTCATTCTTATGATTGCAGGATTGTGCGATAATATTAAAAAATCGCCATGTGAAAGAATATCGATACTCATGTCAGTATATTATTAAATAAAAAAAAAATATATTTTAAATGAGAGTAGGAAGCAGCATTAAAACCTAAAAAAACAGAAATTTTTGCAAATATGAGGGGGATTACTTCTTAACACCTCGCTCTCCACGCTAAATTTTTTAGCAATTTAAAAAGTTACTTCTTGTTCTAATTAAACGACCCTTGCGTATCAGGAGTTTTTCCAAAAGAAATGCGATAAAATTTAAACTGTAGCGTAAGGAGCAAGATTTTGAGGAGGGGGCAACGGGCAACCCCCCTTACACACGGAATAAATTCTGTTCGTTTATGTCTTAATGATGCTCCTCGCTTTCAGTTGAAAAAACATTTTTTTAATTTGATTTCTGATTGTTTTTTAAATGGCGCCAGGATATCTGGCTCCACTTTCACGGAAAAATCTCCCTCCCCATGGAAATATACTCTGGACAATTCAAAATTTACCCGGAAAATTACCCTTAACGTCGCCACTCGTAGAATTGAATCGGTAAAGAGAAAGTAAGACATTTAAAGAATTTTCGCAAAGAAATTCTGGCGAAATCCCCCAGTGTAAAATTTCCCCTGAAAAGTACACCCCTGGAAACTTCTCTCTCCATGAAAAATTCTCCCCGTAAAAAGTTCCCCGAGCAGAAAATTCGTCCTTCCCTCCCTACCCTAAATATATTGTTACAAAATACTGTTTTTTAGAGTTTCAGCTACTATTGAGCCGGGTCGCTCCTTACTTACAGTTCATTACTACGAACTGTTGAAACCAGGAATAGCGGAATATTTTCAAGGGAAAAAAGGTTACTCAGAAAATGTGCAACTTATTCATTCAAAAGCGTAACATAATTGTAACATAAATTCAAAAACGTAACAATAATGTAACGTCTTTAGGACCGTAACGTAAAAAGTAACGTTTTAGTTAAAACGTACCAAAAATTGTACGAACTCAACCTCGGTGGCAACCCTGTCATCCAAAACTAACTGACTGATCTGTTTTTTGATCATTTTGGAAGCTCTTCTGCAGAGATGTTCACTGAGATAAGTTACTCGTTTTAAAAGCTTCTGGATAAGAAGGTTAAGAAACACTGCTATGATCACTAAATCCTATTTTATGAAGTTCTTAACTATTAGTAAAATCATATATCAGTAAAAGATTGAGCCCCAGTTAAATTCCAACAAAAGACCCTAAAAGCTCCACTGGAAAGATGAGCATGAGATAAACTACGATGATATAATAGCACGAATTACGACCAAATACATGAAAGAGAAATGGCATTTATTGAGGAGGTGTTCATTAAGACAAGACGCTTGTTTCGAGGGATCCTGCTGGGATGCCAAATGGACAATTTTAGTGGCTTTTGGACACTTTTTCACTCCGAGGGACACCGGGACACTATTGGGTCAAAAAAGACAGCTTTTTGAAAAAGGGGACACTTTTTGGACATTTTTCCAAATCAAAACCAAATGTCTTTATTTTCTTCTTCTTTTTTATTAATACGACTGTTTTTAATTTGTACTTTACTTTTAAGCTTTGGTAACGGCTTGGGGACTTTTATTAGATGTTTTTGCGCCCTGCGCGAACACCATTTATCAACCGAATAGGAATAGGACCTTAAGTCTTAACCGATTTGGTATGTTAGAACTATCGAATCTATCTTTTTCTTCTATCTTACGGTTGAAGTTTGTCATCAAGTCGGTCAACTTCAAGGACCCACCTACTACTGGTGGTAAAGTCACCAAGGCCGCTGAGAAGGCTGGAAAGAAGAAGTGAATGGCCATTCCCTGCTGGCACATTCTGCGTAAAACCCTGTGGCGTTTAGCCGTATGCAGATGGCTATTATTACACTGCTGCCATTAATAGAAAGAAAGAAGTTTCGCAGAAAAGCTGTGTTGCGGCTGAATTTTATTTATAGCCGATAGCAAATGTTTCTGTTTTATATACTATAATTTCAGCTGTGTTTTTTTTTTTGTCAAACGGTGGTCGCCAGTTTTTATTGAGTATAACTTAAGCGAATTTATTTCAATCGGCCTTGTCTTCTCACATTTTTATTTCTCGAAAACGCCATTTTTGCTCAGGGCTACTTTTAAATGTTCAGAAAACGGCACGATAGAGGAGTTTTTAAACGATTTTAATCATTTGACCAACCAGTTGACTGAGTAATTAAGGTGATCCACGTCTTTTGTTTAACTTTAAAACCATGTAGGTCAAAATAGACATTTCGTTGCTACAGCCGTTTGGACCTTGTCGCACCCAAAGATCCTTAATTGCTACCGAAGATCAACGACTCGCATCTTTTTCGCATAACTTATGAAAATGCCGAAGTGAAAATGAATCTCTATGATTGGTTCTTTCCTTTTCGACTAAGATAGGTAGAAGTATCGATAATCGATATAAAATTTCGCTCTGTTGACATTCTCATGACGATTTTTTTCTGCCGTCTCTGCAAATTGAACTAGCACTAAACTTAATTTATTGGTAGCGTTAATGTCAAAGCTGGAAAAACCTAAAGAACTCATGCAGGTAACAGACCGCTAGGTAGCAGAACAAAGAAGGACGAATTTCACAGGTTTTTGGTACTTTTTTCACAGGTTTTGAAAATTTATAGAGGCAATCCTATATATTAGCTAATTTTCTAGAGGGACACTAAAAGTGTCTTTTTTCGACTGATTTGGACACTTTTGTCCCTAAAAGTTTCGGAAACCCTGGGATCCTGTTGAGGATGGAGGTTGAGAAATACTGCTATAGATATTTATTTTTGTTTTTCCACAGTTTTATCAGAATTTTTCCACAACTACATCACGGTTGCAGCAGCAGCAGCTATAAACCAGCAAAGAAGGGGATCCAGTCTATGGCAACGGAAAATAGAAAAACAAATTTTGAAAAAAAACTGTCGCATGAGGAAGAATTAACATTTGAAGGTGATTCAGGAATAGTAAATATTATTTCGGTCAATATTGATAGTAAAAGTCTATCAAATTTGTTATCTGTGGAAACAAATTTATTGGAATTTCAAAAATAGCCTGGAACCCCTTAAAATGGTGTCGGATTGAAATGAAAGCTACATTATAGAAATCTCCTTGGTCGATAAACTGACCTAGAAAAATTATAGTCCCCCATCTTGAGCCAAAAGGAAATGACTTTTGCATGGGAACCGGTGATGTGTCTCCTTTTTGAATTTCTTTTTTTTCAAACAGTCCGTGGTAACGAACTGCAGGTAAGGAGCGGCACGACTCAATAGTAAACAAAACCAAAAAACAGAGTTTTGACAATAAATACATAAAAAGAATTGAATTTTTCTTGCTGACTCAAAAGCTATAAAGTTCATTAAGTTTAATGCTACGCATCAAATGTTACGGGCCTGAGAAAATTTGCCCAATTTTTGAAAAAGGAAGGATATGCCCCCCCCCCCCCCAAACGTCAAGCGATCTTAATAAAAATCACACCATCAGATTCAAAATATCAGAGAATCATACTGTAAAGGTTTCGAGCTCCTATATACAAAATGTACGATTTCCCATTTTTGTGCCAGAAGAAAAATCACGGATACGTGTTTACTTTTACTTTTATTTTTTCGTTTGCTTATTTTGACCAGGGATGCCCGTATCGATCCAGTGACCCTAGAAGATCGGGAGAAAGCTCATTTGATCAGAAATTGAAAGTTCTAGCGCCTTTTTAAGTAACCAAAAAGACTGGAGGCAGCTAGCCCCACTCCAACGCCCATCCTCCCCCCCCCCCAGAAGTCTTACGATCAAAATTTTGAGATAGCCAACTTGTTCAGCCAAGTTAAAAGGTTCTAAAACTATGGGTTTGGGGATAACATGACCCCCCCCCCCCCCCCCCACAGCTCATGTGTGTCAAGGATAATTTTTCAGGCGGAATCGTCCGCAAGAAAAATTCCCTGTGTGATTTTCAGCGAGGACAAAATTATCCATGGGGATTCTCCTGGGGGAGAGGGGCTTGTATTTTACGTAGGAGGAACTTTAATCTGAGGAATTTTCTGTGCGGGAGCTAAATTTCCCTGGAGGTAAGCTGGATTTCTTGGCATTATTTGAAAAACGATCAGAAATTAAATAAATAAACCAAATAAATAAAAATCAAAACAAGTTAAATAAACCAAAAAAAAGGAGCAACGTTTGAAACTTACAGAAATTATTGAAACAAAAAGAAATTATTGCATATAGGGTGGATTTACCCCTCCTCAATACCTGACTCTTTACTCCAAAGTTTTAATTTTGTCCCAATTCCTTGAGAACGATTCCTGAAACGCTAGGGCCGTTTAATTAGAATATTTATATTTTTGTTTTTTAATTCTTTTAGGGTGAAGGGCGAGGTATTGAGGAGGAGGCAACCCCCCGCATATATGGAATAATTTATGTCTGGGTTAATTTTCAATACTACTCCTTATTTTCAGAGGAAAAAACTTGATTTTTTATTTAATCACAATTAGGAGCGGCACTAATATTGATAAAAGATTGCCTCCCAATTAGACTCCACAAAACGTCCCCAAAGGTTCCGCGAGAAAGGTTACGGTAGTTTAAGATTGAATAAGGCAAATAATGAAAATATTATGAAAGAAATATAGTATATATAGAGGAGGAATTTGTTAAGACAAATCACATGTTTTAAAGGCTCCTTTTAGAGATAATGATTGAGAAACACCGCTATATATACTGAATTTTTGTTTAATAGAAAAAAAGCATTTTGTTTTTGCTTTGTTTATCAGAGTTGCTGCGCAACTACATGAAGTTAGAAGCGGTTGGAATATCTTTTTCGAAAAATGACAACTTTCTTATACTAAAGCGGCCCTATATTGTTCCCACGAGGAATATCCTCTTAAAGAAAGCATAGAATAGGATGTACTTAACGAAAAGTTTCAATACCCTACTTTCTTTCAAGAAGAGAGGCCTACACAAGGAAGCATTAAATAAAATTAGTGTAAAACTTTCGATTTCCAGAATACAAAGAGACTATAAACGATTCAATTAAAAGCAAAGCAGAAAAAAGAAAAAAAAGTATAAAGGAAAAAATGAAAAAGGAGCAAAGAAATGTTAGCAGCCGGATATGTTTCAAAACTTTATGTGAATAATTTCAAAAGCCTTTCAAGTTTTCGTAACAGTAAAAATACTTCAAATGTTTTATATTATTTATCGTACATTTTACTATTAATTTTGTTAAGGCAAAAATTGATTGATAATACTGATATAACGTTATAGTAGAACTCAACATTTGGATTTGTTGATTATCAATATATCCCCACCCCCCTGGACCCATCTTAAATATATTCATACCTGAAAATCCTAATTTCCACAGATTTTTCTTTTGTTATTTTTCTTAAATTATGCAGTCCTTAGGAAAATATCACATTTTCATCAATATTACCTGGTTGAACAGTGAAATATTTGAGCAAAACTAATTAATTAAATTTGATAAAAACAAATCTAATTAGGGACATTTTAAATTAGAGACGAATTTGACTTTTTGTCCCTAAAATCGCATGTTCTAGTATTTTGTAAAACTGGGATATTGCATAGCTCTTTCGCAGGATTAACGACTTCGAATAGAGATATACCAAGACCAGAAAATGAACCTGCTAAATACTTGAGGGGTTATCTTATAATAATCGAAAATGGCACAGCCATTCAGTCATTTCAAGATTATGTCTGGTGTCCGCCAGGGTGTCCAAGTTTCAGTGATCTGTTTGCTTTTAAGAAGGAAGGCCTACACTAGGAAGCTTTGCATAAAATTAGAGTGAAACTTTCCAATTCCATAACACAAATTGTTACAAATGACTGTAAACGATTCAATTAAAAGCAAAGCATTCAGTTAAAAAGGCAAAATTGTCAAATATTTCATTTGTTATTTTTCTTAAATTATGAAATTTTTAGATCAGTACACAATTCAATATTACATGGTTAAAATTTGACAGTGAAATATTTTAACAAAATAACAGTGAAAATAAATAAGCCAAATTAATTAATTAAATGTGACAGGGATATATTTAAATTAGGGACATTTGAAATCAGGAACAAATTTTACCTTTTTATACCTAAAATCGCATGTTTAGTATTTTCTAGAACTTGAATATTACGTAGCTCTTTCTCAGGAATAACGACTTCGAACGGAAACATTTTCAAACTAGAAAATAAATGCAATAAATATGTGAGTGTTTATGGCATCATAACCAACAATAGCAAAGCCATATTTTTCAAAGATCATGCCAGGTATCCGCCAGAGAAGAGTACTCTCCACATTTCTTTTTGTATTTACAATGGACTACACATTAAGACAAAACTCTGGACATGGCGCAAAGTAAGCAATTAGTAACTCTCTGATTTAGATTCCGCTCATGACTTAGTCTTGCTAGAGGATTCTAGGCCGAGGTTGCAGCAGCGACTTGACGCAATTAAACAAAATACAGAAAATTTCAGGCTAACCATCATTGTTAACTAATCAAAGAGTATTTCCATCCCAAGCTCACCCCTTGATCTGCATTGCAAGAATAAGAATCTAGAAAGAGTCAAGGAGTTCGACGACCAGGGGAACCACTGTGATGACGAAATAATGACCGAGGTGAAACGCAGAATCGGTCAGTCAACCGTAGTTTTTAGCTGACTAAGCCTGTTTGAAGGAGCAGCAACTGTTCTCTGCGACTTAAGCTACGTCTCTTCAGAAGCGATGTACTCTCCATACTCCGCTACGCTAGTGAGTGCTGGCAAATGAACCAACGGCTCAAAAAGACAATTCTTGCATTTTTTTTTCATTTTTCAATTCAATCGGGTTTTATTAAAACAAATAGAAATAAATAAAAACAAATAAACTTCTCTATGCAAAAAACGCACGTTGAGTCCCTTAAAAAAATAACGATTCCTCCTAATCACGCTTCGAGCCTCTCACTTTACTCTTTAACACAACCACATCCCTCATCCATGCAATTCATTATCTAAGAGAGTCCCCCCTTCTTCCCTGAAAGCACAGCTACATTAACCTTACAAAATAATAATAAATAAATAAAAAACAAAAAAACAAACAAAAGAACATTCAAAAATACGTACCTGAGGAGAATCATAGGCAGCGCAATAGCGCTGCCTAAGTAAAGACCGATGTTGGCACAATGTCTTATCATTTTTTTTTTCATACCAGGGCACTTCGTATCGAAGGAGTTATCGTAGAAACTTCGAAAGGGTCTCATTCGATTGGAAATTGGAGTTTCTAGTGCCCTTTTTAATAGTCGAAAGTGATGGGAGGGCAACTAGCCCCCCCCCCCCCGCCCATCATTCCCCGAAACACATCCAATCAAAATTTTGAGATAACTATTTTGTTCAGCGTAGTTGATTTCCAGACAGAAAATACGTTTTTGAGGAGTGAACAGCCCAGTCTCTCATTGCCCCTGTTCTAAGGACTGAGGAGTTAACCGACCATATTTAACAACGAAAAAAATGACTATCTTAAAACGCGGCGAATTTAATCGGAAATATAAAAAAAAAACAATTATCAGGTTCACTACGGAAGTTTAGTCGGCTTCCTAACATTTTTTATATCTTTTAATACACCCTCTTCCAAAAGGTGGGCCACTACAAAAATTAAATTAATGTTCAGATTGCTTTATTTAGTATCTGAACTGAAATGGACATAGAATTCGGTCGTTACCAGGAATAGTGAGTAAACTGATGAATGCGACATATTGTAGCAGTGTATCTGTGTATTGGAAGCGAAGAACTCAACAGAAAGTCTGAAAGGAAAGCCTTTTTGTATTCCACTTTCTATTCAGTGAAAAAAGTAACTATAAAGAGCATGAATTAAAAATGATTCGATAATAAATTAAGCACAGAAGCAATTGCACTTACAATATGTTTTTACAAAAAAAGAAAAAAAAATCTCTCAATGGAACCTCTTTAAGGATTAGGGATTTGGTATACTTCACCGTATGGCTATGGCATAACTAAATGCATCGATGGAAACCAGTTCATAAAAAAAAACATAAATTTTGTAACACAAAATTGTTTTGATAGTATATTAAATTAAAAACTTATGTTTATAATGTGAATTTCCATAAAAAAAACACAATAGGCCCCTTTTAGGATTGGAGATTTCATATACTTCTTAGTATTGCAAAACTACAAAATCAAAAAAGAGGAAAGAAGATAAATACCAAAAAACAAGAATACGAAGAAGAAAAAACAAAAGTAAATGAAGTATATTGAGTAAACAAGAGTGAATGAATTAAAATGAGCGAACAGTCCACAAAAGTAAACAAAGAGAAAAAAAATATACTGATAAAGGTCCTAAGAACAAAATAAAAACAAAACGAATCTCAGAAAACACAGCAACGAATTAGATGGGCCCTCCCCAAGCAACGGTAAAAGCGTAACTAAACAGTTGCATGAACATTGAATGGCTATTCAAACCTGTGAAGCCATTTTGGGTAGATTTTTTTGAACGCTAATCGCTTACAGCGAATTTCTTCATTTTCGTTAGTTTTATTGCGAGTCTGGTGTGAATGTACTGAAAACGGGATACTGGGATACTAAGGGTACTGGGGAAATAGGATACTAATTGATGGAATTTTCCAATTCTGTTGTCATTTTTGGACTCCCCGGAGTTGAATTAATAGGAAACGACCTTTTAATCATGTATTATGTTATTATAATTCCACAAGTGGTATTTTTACTCCTTCTGAACTCGCCTAGGGGTGGAAATTGGGTATTAAATGATGGAATTAGAAGGTCTGGAAATTAAAAAGTCTGGCGGATGCCTCGACCGAAATATCTACATATTTATCCTTCATTTTATTTTTGGCTGGATATATTCTAGTTTTACCTTCATCACAATTTTTATCCATTTTGCTATGCATAGCTGGTTTTACAAATTATTTATACAAAACTACAAGCAATAATAGTGGCTTACTTACACTGTCCCCTAGTTTTAAGGAAATTCTCAAAATTGTCTGATTTTCCCCAAAAGAAAATTAAGTTTTCCAAGTCCCCGGTAATTCCACAAAAACTATTGTTTATTCCTAAAATATCCTTGAAAATATAATTTTATTCCCTCCCAAAATCTCCCTCGAAAATCAAGATTTTTTCGAAAATTCGCCAATAGTTTATATGTTTTTTTTTTTCTTAACGAAACCCCCATTCTTTAAATGAATCTACTGGGTAGTTCAACTTCTTCTAAAATTTTTTTTAGCAACATGCCTTTTCAAATACAATAAAGCTTTGTTGATCTCTGCTTACTAAATATTTTGCTTTAAGTCAAGGATTATCAACAAAGTGCCAGTAAGTATTTAAGGAATATTTTCACCTCAACCTAGTTTTCTCACTAACTGAACGTATTTTGTTAATCAAGCATAAATCAAAACAGATGTTAATGTACCAGTTTTTAGATAAATCAACAGAAATATTGTTTCTTGTGTGAATCAGGGTTTGAGAGGATTGCACTTTGTCCCCTTCAGCAAGACTCCCTGGCTTGTGTTATGGGGAAATAGGATTCTAAGGGATGGCATTTTCCAATTCTGATGTCATTTCTGGTCTTTCGGACTTGAATTAACAGGAAACGACACTTCAATTATATATTTTTTCAATTAAATGTTATATTGTTATAACACCACAAATGATATTTTTATCCCTTCTGACCTCGCCTATTGTGGAAATCGGGTACTAAGTGATGAAATTTGTCATTTCTGATGTGAATTTCGGTCTTCCCAGACTTGAATTATAAAAACAACCTTCCATTCCACCAGATACTGCTCAAATTAAGATACTGATTTTCAATCCCCCCCCCCCTCTCTCTCTCTCTCTCTCTTTCTCTCTCTCTCTCTGACCTACTTGGGTGTGAAGGGGGTACTAAGCGATAGAATTTTCCAATTACGGTGTCATTTTTGTTTTCCCTGGACTCGAATTAATAGGAAACGACCTTTCAATCCAGAAATATTGTATAAATTTAAGTTCGAGATTTCCCCCTTTTTCCTCTTTTCCCTGAATTTTTTTTTGCTGATTTTGCATATGTTATTAGGAAAAAGTTTCAGAGCATCTTGGTGCCAAAAAAAATTATGTTGCTCAAATTCTGAGGTTTGGCCCTTTTTTGTAATTTTACTGGACTATATTATCTCCTTAATACGAGGATATTTCATCATACGCAGCGCAATAGTGCTGCCTATTATTTATTTATTTTATTTTTTCATCAAGGGATTTAGTATAGAAGGAGCTGACGTACGGAAGAAGCTCATTCGATTGGAAGTTGAAAGTTCTAATGCCCTTTTTAAGAGTCAAAAGTGATTGGAAGGCAACCAGCCTCCCTCCCACGCTTATCAATTTCCCAAACATATCCAATCAAAATTTTAAGGTGGCCATTTCATTCAGCATAATTGAAAGGTCCTGTAACTAGGTCTTTGGAATTGTTACACTCCCTCCCCCATAATACTCTCAGGGAAAGGGCTGTAAGTTATGCCATTCGTCCATTGTTTACATATAGTTGATTTTATTGAGAAAAATCGACACGTTTGACCCTTACTATCCAAAAAGACGAAGGGCATTCAGGTGATCCTTTCAGAGAATGTTGAGAGGAGTGTTGAACTAAATCAAACCTGTTATGTACACACGGGTAGTCAAAAGGGCGTAACTCAGGAATGACTGAGTATATTAATTAGGAACGCTTAGGAAATGATAAGGGAGATGATCGATTAACCAAAAAGGTAATTTTTGCACGCTACTACTACTGCTATTACTACTAAGAATGAGCACGTTGAAATAAATCCCTGAGGAAATGTTCAGGGGAAAGTTGAACTAAATCAAAACATACTATGCGCATATAAATTATCAAAAGGGCGCATCAGTAATATTTTTGGGACGGCTTACCGTATCAAGATGAAACTTTCAGGGCGGGATTAGGGAGATACTAAGTGCATGAAGAATGTCAAAAGAGCGTATCTCAAACATTGATTTGGGTATTAAGTAGGAACTTTCAGAGAATGCTTAAAGGGAAACATCAATTGACTAAAAGGTAATGTGGGCATGCTACTACCTATACTACTATCACTGCTTCTTTTACTACTACTACTGCTACTACTACTACTACTACTACTATTAAACTACCCCAACTACTACTTCTATTGCAACTACTTGTAAGGCTAAGAGCACTAAGGTAAAAAGGGCGTCAAAAGTTGGTCAAAAGGGCGTATCAGTAATGCTTTTGGAAAGGCTTACCATGTCAAGATGAAACTTCCGGGGTATCCTGATCAACTAACCAAAAGACAATTACTACTACTCCAAATTACTACTTCTATTGCAACTACTTGTAAAGCTAAGAGTATTAATATTAAAATTTCAGCAAGTGTTGAGATAAAATTGACCAAAATTAAAACTACGAATATAGAGGTTATTACAAGGGCCCAGGGCTGTCCCGAGGGGGGGGGGGGGGTGAGGGGTGTGCTATCCCCCCCAAATTTTTTGGCATTCGGTAAAATTTCCCCCGAAGGCAAAAATTTCGGCAGATATTTTGCAAAATCGGCCGAAATTTAGAGAAATTCTTGATTTCTGCAGAAAATTCGGCATAAATAAGGTAGCGATTCGGTAAAATTTACGAAGGTCACCCCCCCCCCCCAATAAAATAAGCCTCGGGAAGCCCCTGCAAGTGCCTATCGGCAATGGCATAGCAACGGCTATTTGTATTAAGTCGAAACCTCCAGGGTTTGATGAGAGGGATGTTCAACTGACCAAAAGGCAATATGTTAATACTACTCTTGCTACTAGTACTAGTTCCATTACTATTAATACTACTACTAGTCCTACAACTACTACTAGTACTACCACTGCTACTCTGACTACTATTACAGCTATGCCTTAGGGTATGAAGGTGACATTTTCAGCAAATTTTGAGGGTGAAAGTTAAATGAATCACAACACGCCGTATGTATGCAGGTTGTCAAAAGGGGGTATCAGCAATATCTTTGGAACGTTTTGGTGCGTGAAGTAGACCCCGGCACCGCACCGGTGGATCAACCGAACGCCGTCGACGAGAGGCCCGGTCGGACGCCGCCGAAGTGTCGTAACGCCACAGGCGTGCCGCCGCCGGCAGAGATGGCGGCTTTCGGTCGACTTTAAATTAATTTTGCGGCAATTCTTTATTGCGTCAACCGCAAAGTCGGAGCTTTTCCTTTTCGTGTGGTTAAGTATTTCGATTTTCCTGATTAGAAATCAAAAGGGCTTGCACTATCCCTGAATTTTCGGGTATTTCTCCGAAAATCTATGCGTCACCCCGAAAAAAAAATTTGGTTCCCCGAAAATCACGGTGCCACCCCTATTGATTTATCACCAGTGACTTTCCCTGCCAAATATTACTTTGCATACCATAATTCTTCCCTACTCTCTTGTTCATTAATTTTTGTCTCTTTTGTTACTTTGCATAAAAACCAGACAGATGCAATATGCAATTGCAAATATTGCAATATACATTCCAAATGCAGTTTCCCAATCACTATTTCTTACGTCATTCGTAGTCAAGAATTTTATTTTCAAGTTGAATAGAATTATAGAACGCATTCACTACTATACAACTTCAGCCTTCAGTTGGATTTTGAAATTGACAGCCGACAAGTTGTTTCTACAGCTGAATTGTAAATTTGCAGATTTTTTTGATTTTTTTTGCTGTTTTTAGATAAGATTTTTTTAATATTTAATGCTCAATTGTTGAACGCCTGATAGAAAATACAATCTTCTTTCTGAAACATTTCTACCCCCCCCCCCCCCCCAAAAAAAACAACCTCTATTGAGACAAAATTTAGCTATAGACTAAGCTATGTACAAGGTTGGGGAATTAAAGACTGAACTGGAAGTTACCCCAAAAATATGATTCATAAATAAATTGTAAATTATTGCCTATAGGGGGGGATAGGGGGCTATTATTTTTAAATGATAATAGCTCCTTTTTTTTTATTGAAAGCAGGGATACAAAAAAGAAAATTATTTTTTCATTTAACGTGGAGACAGAAGAAAATGATATCGAATTCCCTGGGAAACCATTGAAATATTTTGATAGACCCAGGGCCCCCCATTAAGACTTGTTCATTGTCTTGGGTAGCTGAGACGGTATCAAGGTGGTATACAGAGGGGGGTGGGTGGGTAGGGAGGTATTACATTTAAATGATAATATCTTGATTTTTTTTTATTGAAAGCAGGGATTCCAAAAAAATTAAAAAGGGATCCCAAAGAAGGCATCCTATCAAGGTGGTATCCAGAGGGAGGGGGTAGTGAGCTATCATATTTAAATGATAATACCTCATTGTTTTGTTTTTGAAAGCAGGGGTGCCAATAAGTTAATTATTTTTTTTATTTAAAGCAGAGATGGTATCCTATCAAGATGGTATCCAGAAGGGGGGGGGCACAGGGAGTTATTATATTTAAGTGATAGTACCTTGATTTTTTTTTATTGAAAGCAGGGATGCCAAAAAGTTGACAAAAATTAACAGGATTTTTGGGAGTTATACTTGATACAGCACTTGCATGGTTTTATCGTCCAAAGGGAGAGGGACATATGCGTCCAAACCGTTTTTTTTTCTTATTGATGAAACGGGTTTACTCTGAAAACATTCATTCATAAGTACACGGCAGATCCACACTAGAAGGAATTGTTGTGACAATAGAAATGTCTATATCCAAATTAATGATGCACTCGACTGACAATGGGGACCTTCGTTTAGTGCCCAAGTTACACTAAAAGGCCAGGCCATAATAAAAGCTTTCAATTTGGTAGACTCAAGGAAGAGTCTATGACAGTCTTATGACCTCAGGGTACTAAATGTTGCAGCGTTCTTACGTATCTACAGTGGTTTAAAAAAAGTTCGATCAACCCACAAATGATTACCAAAAATATGCACAAATACAACAAATGTAACATTTGGAATATTATAACACTTTTTTCAAAGCTTTGAAGAAAAGCAAAGCTGTTTTAAAAAGAAACTCTTTGGGGATTTCCAAGGAAATAACCATAGCAGAAGCTTTGAGCCTGTGTGGGGATCAAAGAGGAGTCTTTGTGTATTTTGACCACAGGTGACTTATTGTTGCGACTTGCTTAAATTTGGTAATTTTTGTGCCATTTGGAAATCAAAGCTTAAACTTAATAACTGATACTAAGTGTCCTAACATTTTGCTTGGATTAAAAGCGAAGAACTAGGATGAAAATCTCAACATCTTCCTGGAGCTACTTCAGTCTGCATATTATTTGATTAATTACATTTAAAATGGATGAGCTTTTAATTTTTTACCTAAGAAAATAGCTGGCACTTCAATTTTCTTCATACCGAATAAACCATTAAAAGTTTTTTGTTTCATTGTAATTGAATTGTTCTCATTTGAAGTGTTCATCATGTATTTTTCAATTTGATAAATTTACTCCTTTTAGATGCAGTTTATAATTTGACTGATCTTAGGTATTTGTCAGTTTATAATTTGGAATGAATCCTCAAAACAAAAAAAGAATAATATCCAAAAGAGCAGCCAAAAGCAATAAAAAAGCAGCAGTTCAGCCTTAGCCTATATGACATATATTCTATAAAGAAGCCCCAAAAAACTTTAAAATGTATTTTTTTAAATTCTTATTAAAAACCAGTTTTTAATACAAGAAGGCTTTTTAGGAATCTAAAAGAGCAAAAAAAAAATAATCAATATCACAGTCGCCCATTTCAAATGTTTTAAAGGTGACAAAACAGATATAGCGAAAGGGCATTATGAAAAAATTAAGCTTCTAAGTTCAAAGTTATATTCAAAGTTTTTACCCAGATAAGTTGTCTGGCCGTAATCTGACGAATTTTTTGATACGGTATTTGAAGTTTTGTATGCAATAATGCTCGATGAAAAAAGCTACTAATTTTGATCATTATTTATGTTAAGAATACATAGCTAATAGATAATTCAACTACTCGTATTATGCAAGGGTTCTGAAACGCCACAGCCATTTCGTTTCTACCAGATTTTTACTTCTCTTGATGAATAACGAAGAAGACCAGTTTCCAGCCAGCGACTTGTGAATTTTTGAACTCGTGAATAGGCTCAAATCTGTTGTAAATTTAAGCTGTGATTTGATAAAGACTGATGAAAACATTAATGTTTGCGGTCAACACTGATCGCGGCGCGCCGCCAACATCTTACCGGCGGCACGGCGCGCTGTTTTTGGTCTCGCCGCCGCCGGTCTTCCCTCATCGGCGCGGCGCCGGGGTCTATTGTTAAGTTGAAACTTACAGGGCATGTTTTTGGGGATGTTGAATGAACTAACCAAAAGGCAATATTTGCATCCTAATACTAGTGCTTCTACTGCTACCACTACTAATACTGCGACTGCTGCTACTACTACTACTGCTACTAAAGCCACTGCTATTAATTCTACTGCAACTACTTTTACGACAGGTACTACCACTACTGCTACTAAAGCTACGCGTATTAAGGTTAAAACTTTGAGGAATATTGAAACAGTACTGAACTAAGTCGAAATACACTGTGCAAATACAGATTGTCAAGAGATGATGTCTCTAGGGATATTGGGTATGTTGAACCCCCATTGTAATGCAATTTTCCCATTATGCTTTAAAACCAAACCAAAAAGCACTGTGTGTATGCTGGTTGGCAATAGGAAGTCTCAGATATCCCACGAACAACTGAGGGTATCAAGTTGAAACTTTCAGGGCTACTACCATTACTTCTTCTGCTCTTGCTATTGAATTAAATCAAAAGGTGTAAGAGTAACCAGGTTGTCAAAGAGCATAGATACAATGTTTTGGGAATGGTATTAAGTTTAATTTTTCAGGTAAACTTGAGGACGTATAAAACGAAATTAAATAGTACTGTGTGTCCAGATTTTCAAAATGGCGTATGTTGTTACCAAATTTCTCCAACATACAAACAGCAAGCCAAACTATGGATTCTTACAGAAAAAAAAACACTGAAAAGATTTAAGTATTCTTTTAGTTTTCCACGGAATTGAATATTTCAATAAAAACGAACAGGAATTAATTTTATAAACATTTTCCACAAAATTAGTTTTTCAAAGAAAATAAAGAGCATTAAACCAAAAATGAGCAAAAAAGTCAAATAATTTTCCAAGCATAAAATCACCACAAATTACCATTAATAAATAAATGAAACCCAAAACAAATAGAAATTACAATAAATAATCGAGTAAAACTCAAAACGAGCAGAAATTAACATGAGTAGAGCTGAAGCTCCCCATGACTTCTGAAAACCAGAGCATAAGTTTTCACTTCACTGAAAACGAAATACATTTTAAATGTTTTCCCTTTTTTTAACTTTAATAAATCAAAAATTATTAAGATTTAAGGGAATAAATACAAAGATCAAAGAAATATGCGGTTACAGTACATGCGACAACATGGAGTAGAACGAAGTAGAAATGAAAGTGAAGAGCAAAGAAATATGCGGCTAAAAGATATGCCACAGCGAGAACAAAGAAATATGCGATTAGAAGATAAATGGCTGCTACAATAGTTCACTGGTATGTTGAATTTGATCGAGTGATTTTCATCAAAATCACTTGCCTTTTGGGGACAATTCCGTCTTTTTCGAAAATACGGCAGATTTTCCTACAGGCGTAGCTTTTGATGAGTAACTTTAAATTTAGTGAGTTTGTGTATATCTGGAATCAACATAAAATTCCGATAATTTTTTTGTATTAGGCTTAGTTTTTTCAAAATCCTATTTTTAGATTTCCGATTACTATTAGCCCGAGTCACTCCTTACTTACAGTTCCGTTACAACGGACTCTTTGATAATTAGTTTGATATTTTTTTTGATTGTTTATGTTACTTTGATAAATTTTTTTTTACCACAAATTTCGATATTCCGTGATATCACTTTGATAATATAGTTGTTGTTTTTTTTGTTTTTTTTTTACCGCACATTTCAATATTGCGCTAAAAGAAACTTACGATTGTAAATTTTCAAGTCTTTAAGTCCTTGCAACACACATAATTGAACTTTGGTCCATGGATACAGGATATATGTAGTTAGTATCTGAGAAAAAAAACTTATAATTTCTAATTTTATCAAGCAAAATCGTAAAGCTAAGCGTAGCCTAAACACCTAAACTCAAATGTTGCCTCTATTTCTAATTTACCAGAATGTTCGATGTTTTGAAGAAAAAAAAATGTTAAAAATAATATGGCGATAATACCCCTGAGAAAGATCTAGAATCTCCCTTTAGACACGAGGATTTGAACCTCGGAAAGGGTTATTTCTTGAACCTGACTTTATCCACTCCCCTGCCACAAGGTATATAGTACTGGAATAGATACACCTCACCTCTGAGAAAAAAATGAACAAATATTACACAGGAAAAAGCGTTTGGCTTTTTCTTAGTAAGCTTTTTGTTCACTAAAAATAAAGAGCGACATAAAAACTTGAAACTAACTGAAACATATCTGGTATATAAGGGATAGGGAAGGGATAGAAGAAGGTTCTTGTTGCGCATATATTGCTTCTAAAATTCTATTTTTTTAGAGTTATTATTACTATTAGCGCGAAACGCTATTTATATTATGCTACTATTTGATATGATATGAATTATGAATCCAATTTTATGCTTAATTTTGAAACTATAATGTTCATGCCAGTTTGTACGATTTCCATTCTCATTGACGATGTTACTGCAACAATTTGATTGTTATTGACAATCATACAACTGAATTAGGAGAACTACCCTTAATCTAGTTACAGGATATAAGAGTGGGGGAGAGAGTTGGGTGTCAAAATTGTCAAAGCAAGCCATTTCCATGACAGTAATATTTTAAGTAATGAAAAATACCAGAATGAAGATAAGGATGGAGGGATTGACGATTTTACTAGCCAAGAAAGCCATCAAGCTGTATTGCAAGAAAGCACATGTGATTTCAAATTTTGATGAAAAGAAAAAGAACTCAACTTTGATCAAATCTTGAAACACTTTGAAAATAGAGCCTTTTTCATTTCTGTCTTCTAAATATTATGCTAAATTCTTTTAATTCAAAAGTTATTAATCAAGTATTAAGTCTGTAAAAAAAAAAGTTTAAATTTCAATAGCGAATTTTATTTCTTAGTGATCAGAGATTCCAAAACTCTTTAAAGACAACGTTCATGGTAAGGGCATATCCAGGATTTTTGTTCGGAAGGGAGGGGGGGGGGTTAAAAACACATCAAAAATTTGTTTATATCCATTATTGTTACGTCTTTACGAGTCGAACAAAATTTTGAGGGGTGGAGGGTTCAAACCCAGTAGCCTACCCCCTTGTATACGGCCTTGTGTCATGGCTATCCATAAGTAGATAAAGAATTTATGTTTGAGTAGGTGTCAACGAAACCTGGGCTCCCCTATTGGAATTCACCCCCCTCGCCCCTGTAATTAGTGCAATTTTCAACCTTCTGGGAAGGGGTACACGTGCCCCTAAAACTCATCCCTGGGTCCGCTCCTATAGAAGTCTACTAAAATGAATGAAATATTTTATTTATTAAGAAACCACATCTACAAAAAGTGTAAAGGTGGAATAATTATAAAAAAAACACAAAAGAAAAACGAACAATCTACGAAAAACTGGATAAGACGATGGTAATGGTGCCAGGGCGCATAAATCACACTGGAGCTTCCTGTGCTGTAAGTTTACTTGTTTAGCTTCTTTACTTTAATGGGAAATCTATTATTAAGTGCTTGTAACTATAGTTTGGAGAAGGCCGTAGGCTGCAAGCCATAAGGCCTATTGGCAATTGCTCTTTCACATTGTTATTTTTAATAATCTCTCTCTCTCTCTCTCTCTCTCTCTCTCTCTCTCTCTCTCTCTCTCTCTCTCTCTCTCTCTCTCTCTCTCTCTCTCTCTCTCTCTCTCTCTCTCTCTCTCTCTCTCTCTCTCTCTCTCTCTCTCTCTCTCTCTCTCTCTCTCTCTCTCTCTCTCTCTCTCTCTCTCTCTCTCAAACATAAATGAACTTGGGACATAAAAACAAATTCAAGCGAGTCTCATTAAAGGCACGAAGTGAATCTTGAGTGGTGCAATAGATGCATATATTCTGAATTTTTCAAGTATACACAGGGTTGCCACCACGGTAGTTCCTAAAGTACTACAATTACCCGAGTTTGCGTGCTACACAGCGATTGTCCGTGCTTTAGACAGATAATTGACTGTAATAGTGCTAAAATAGCACTTTCGTGCCATTTTAGCAACCCTGAGCACATGCTACAGAGCAACTCGTAATAAAATAGTTGAAAAATATCACGTTCGTGCTATAGGTGGCAATCCTGAGTGTACGTTCTCGCTAGAACGAACTTCTATTGTCCATGTAGTTGCAAAGTACACCATTAGAGCCGCCTTGTCCAAAACCATATAAAGGAAACTTACAGTCCCTTGGCTTGAAAAAACAAGAAAAATCCACTAGCTTGAAAAACAAGGAAAGTGGCTGCAACCACTATATTCTGCATCAAAACAGTCTTTTTTTTATTTCCGTTTTTTTTTTCGCCGATAGCGTGGCACTGAAACATCATTGAGAGCTATTTAATGGCTTATTTGAAAGGAAGTTGCTACATATAATACCTTTTGAAATTAGCAAAAAATAATTTTTTTAAATAATTTTGATTGTTGTTGCAGGGTAGCTACAACTTAGTAAATCGTGGCTGCTGCGGTAGCTGCTAATTATGAGAATTAAGATCTATGGTTACCCCCTGTTTTTGTTATATTTGCTCAATGTTGTTCTGTTTTTTGTTTTGTTTGTATTAAAAAAAAAAATCGAACAAAATCCTTGACCCCCCACCCCTACGTTTTCGCGAATTGGAGCCACTGTTACTCGTGAGCCTAATAGCACAAAAACTTAACATGAAATATATAAGTGACATTTTCAATTGTGGAAAATATTGGAAAACATGCATGCATTTATTCTTTGTTTCTCATTTTAATTATTTTCTCGAGATCACATATTTACATAGTGATGGCCAGGGTTGCCATCTTTATAGTCCATAGTAGATAATCGGTGTTAGAAATCAGACTTGCTTCAGTAATCAAATATCTTTGAAAAGACTGCCGAATGAAAAGACAAAAAAATACAGTTTTTTGTAAAAGGTGATTCTATTTTAAAAACTTTTTGTTTTTTGACTAAAAAAGGCGCTAGAACTTTTAATTTCCATTTAAATGAGCCTTCTCGTGACATTCTGAGACCACTGGGTCGATACGATCATCCCTAGAAAAAAACAACAAACAAATAAACACGCATCCGTGATCTTTCTTCTGGCAAAAATACAAAATTCCACATTTTTTCAGATAGGAGCTTGAAACCTCTACAGTATGGCTCTCTGATACGCTGAATCTGATAGTGTGATTTCCGTGAAGATTATATGACTTTTAGGGGGTATTTTCCTCTTTTTTTTAAATAAGGCAAATTTTCTCAGGCTCGTAACTTTTGATAAGTAAGATTAACTTGATGAAACCTATATTTTTGAAATCAGCATAGAAATCTCATTCTTTTGATGTATCTAATGGTATCAAGATTCTATTTTTTAGAGTTTCGGTTACTATTGAGCCGGGTCGCCTCTTACTTTCAGTTCGTTACCACGAACTGTTTAATAAATGTGTCCCCTGAGCATCCGGAAATGTGTCATTTTTTAGTTAAAAGGAGTCCAGCTTGAAATCTCAAAACTAGAGGGTTTTTTTCCAGTCCATTTGTATTATTGACAGAATTTAACAAATGAAAATATCGAGAAAACGGGTATAACATTTCAGAACGAAGCAGTGGACAAAACAAAAAGTAACAAGCTTTAAATGATAAAGAAATCCGAATATTTAGACTTCACGTCCTGAAGCCTTTACCAATGGAAAAACAAATCACAAAATGCAAATTAGGAAGGGGGGGGGGGTAAAGCTTAACATATATTAAATACGTAACCTAACCTAACCTAGGTACCTTTTTCTGCCCCATCAATCCCAACAAACTAAAGTTTAAACATTTTTCACAGAGTGAGCAATACACCTCACTAAGCAGCGGAAACCCATTTTTCATAGCATCTCTGAGATTCTTTATGCAGTTCTTCTCGCGTGTTGTCCGCATTATAAACAAGTACCGAAAAGGAGAACAAAAAATGAAAACAATAAACAAAATTCACATCTTAATAACTTCCAATATCACCATGCAAATAGCCCGAATATGCACAACGGAATGATAAATTAGGTTGTCTCTTGTACAGTTTCAGTTTGATATACCTTCATAAGTTCCAATATCACCATGCAAAGAGCATAAAAGTACAACAGAATAGCATATTGGGTTTTCTCTGGTACAGTTTGAGTTTGATAATAAAATCTAGCAAAAATGAAAAATTAAATTTATTTAAGAAAAATTACATGTACCCTAAGAATAAACAATTATAATAAAATACAGGTGAAACAGTTACATATTTTAGAATAAATTCCTACTTACGACCTATGATTAAATCAAAAAGAATAAAATATAATGAACAATAGAGGAAATCTAAGGCTATAAACGGACACAGGCCTTTACAAAAGACGTTTTATACACCTCTTTCAAAGTGACCAATTAACAACAAATATACTGAAAACGAAAAAAAAAACATATAAAACATTCATACAAAATGACTTAGTGTGAAAGCACAAAATTCGTATAAACGTATAAATCCCTTACTTTGGAGAAAATCCTATACTTACGACATCTCTGGAAAAACCTGGATGCTCAGGAAAAAAATACCGAGAAAAAGCATTTTCTTGGTAAAAAGTGACATTTTTTTTTACCAAAATATGTATCAAGTTGGAAAATGTTTCGTTTTATGTCATAAATTTACAAAATATGTCACTTTTTTTGCCCTTTTATGTCATTGCCCAGCCCATGGGAATGCGTCCAGTTGGCAACCTTGATGATGGCAACACGCACAAATACACAAAAACCCAGAGTGTAAGAGACTGGGAGGGAAAAAGAAGTCTTGTCACTACAGAGAAAGAACAAGCTAACCTCTGGTATTTTTTAAAGTCATCACTATCCCTTTTTTTTGTTATTTAACCATTAATGTAAGTTTTTTTTTATTTATTTAAGAAAAGCTGAAGTCTTTACCAATCTTCCTTTCTTTAAAAACTGTTTAAATATTTATTCTTCATCGAGCTTTTTATCGGTGCATATACTTTACTTTTACGAACTTGTTCTTTTAGATAAACTCAACTTTTTTTTTTAAATAAGAAGAACCCCTAGAAAAATATGAGATTTTTACGTAAAAAATGGAATAAAGTCAATATTAGCGAAAAAATTGGCGAATACTTCTGACTGAGTTTCCCATTCTGCCCTTCACAACAAAAAAGAGGACGTGGAAGACCCCAAAAAAAAAAAAAACGAAAAAAAAAAATCAAGAAGCAAAGAAAAAAAGTGAAAAATAAAAAAGAACTATCCAACTACAAGTATCCAAACTTGCAATTAGCTAACTTCACAAAATAGCTTATTCACAAAGGAATAGCCTCCAGGAAGGCCAGAAGGTAACAGAATTAAATGAATCGACCAAAAAAAAATATCCCTAAACTAATCCTTCCAAAATCACAATACTAAATACAAAAATCGGTAAAAACAGCAAGATGTCTCGCAAGAGGTTACTTTTCAAAGAATACATTCAACCAAAGTTGGCTTTGAAGCACAGAATTTTTTCTGTTGAGTTTCTAATGTGGATTCATCTTTTTCTTCGAATGGAAAATGTAAATACAAGAATATTCAGAACAAAATCAATTTAAATAGCAAAGAAAATTTAAAAATTCGAATTATTCAAGCTTTTGAAAATGTTAAAAAAAATCAACCAAAACATGAAAGAAAATATAAATAAAAACTGCTAAGAATTAATATCACTAAATAAGGCGAAAACGAATTATGGTATTACAAATGGCAAGGCCGTACCCAGGATTTTTTTTGGAGGAGGTTTTACTCAAAGATTTTTTTTCGGGGGAGGGGGGGGATTTTACACAGAAAACCTCAAAAACGCATACAAATTTGTTTATATCCAATTTTGTTACGTTTTTACGAGTCAAACAAACATTTCGGAGGGGGGGGGTTCAAACCCCCTAACCCCCCCCCTCTAGGTACGGCCTTGACAAATAGTCCTTATAATTCAGTCGTTCAAAGGCCAGATTGATGTAAATTCTCTTTTTAAGCAAGGTAATAGCATCCAAAACGGCATTGCTTATTTTCAAGACAATAGATCTAGAACAATTCCAGAATTTAAGTTCTTTGCTTCTAGGTTCAATTGTCTAAGTCTTTAAGTATTAGCCTAAGGACACTAAAATAAAAAACAAAATTACCCCCAGGACCCATCTTAGGTCTATTCAACCCTGATGATGATAATTTTCTAAGATTCTTTCTTGCGGTTGCTTGAAAAATAATAATGTTTTTAGGGCAGTACCAAATTTTCATCAGTATTGCCATGTTGAACGGTGAAAATAAATTAGCAAAACTCATCTGTTGAGTCTAACAACGCTTTTCATCCGTAAAAAATCAAACACTGACAATCTGTTGATTCCTAAAGAAGAAAATACCTTCAAAGTACAGTTACATCTTCATAAGGTGTTTGGTGTCATATATTTTTCGCTGATTTTTTGCTGATTCTTCAACCAGCTTTCTTTTTTTGATTCGGCGACCATTATTACCAAAGGTGTATAAGTGCTTATGAGGTCTTTTTTTTATAAAAGATTGAATCTCCATTTTTTTTTTTTTTTTTTCTCATAGACATACGTGTTTGTCTTAGTTTCGACTTAGATAATATTTTTCGCTGATAGTTTAGATTTGGTGTCATATATTTTTGTCCTGATTTTTTGCTGATCCTTCAACCATCTATCTTTTTTATTATTTGGAAATCATCAGTACCAAAGGCGCATCACTGCTTATGAGGTCTTTTTCATAAAAGATTGAATTCCCATTTTTTTTTTCTTAAAGACATACATGGCTTTCTTAGTCTCGACTTAGATAATTATATTTCATTTCCACTGCCCTTGGTACATCAAAATATAAATCTAGAACAATTCCAGAATCCCAATCTTTTGCTCCTGTTACATTTTTTAAAAATGGGCGGAATTTTTTTTTTCTTTTTTACTATTTTTCACCTACCTTCCTACTTTTTTCTTTTTGATTTGGCGTCCATTACTACCAAAAGCTGTATACAGCATATGAGGTCTTTTTCATTAAAAGTTGGATATCCGATTTTTTTTTTTTTTAAGAAAAACATTGTTATGTTAGTTTCGACTTAACCAATCCAAATAGTAAAATTTTATTTGACTGTCCTCGGCAGCGTTGCCGGCGCAGTACAATTGTACCGATTTTGATACACTCTAGAGGTCCTGATACAATGCAGTACAACTAGACATTTCCTGGTACAATCCGAAATTTCTGGTAAATTTCGGCACATTTGAGCTATACTTATAGGGTTAAGTTTTTTTTCCAAATTTTCGTAACTCCTCGGGTCATCTTTTAGGGATTTTAAGCAAAAGAAAAGGGATTTGCATGGAGTAAAGTAATAGGAAATCACCACGAATTTGAAACTATCCTCACACGAAACATGTAAAACTTATAGTACTCAAAATATTTAAGATATTAGTGGAAAAAAATTGCTTGCCTTCCAACTTATTACAGTATTTTTCTCGACGAAACGAAAACTGTCATAAAACGCGATAATTGTCCTACAAAAAATCTCTTGGATACAATTAGTAAGAAAAAGAAACGTTCAATTTATCCCAAAGCGTTAGGGGACCTGGGTGACCAAAAAGTCAAGAGGGGTCCGAAATTCGTCTCTTCGTCAACATCCAAAAGCGCAAGTCTTTTGCTTCTAGATTTAATTGTCTAATTCTTTAGGAGTTTCCTGTTACCTTTTTCGAAAAAAAAGGCGGTAGCCTGGATGTAAAACATTGAAACACAGTCAAGGTGAACGCCAAGATATGGTTTTTCCAAAGTTGCAAAAGTTGCTTAGTAACAAGTTTGCAAAATTTGTGCCAACTTATTTTTGCTCATTATGTTGGAACCAAGTCAAAAGTTTAGATTATAAAGAGATTTGGGAAGCAAGTCGTTGGAAACTATTGGCTGATATTTGTAAGCATGATTCATATCAGTATCAAGTTATCCAATCGAAAATACGTATAGCAAAAACGCCATCAAGATAAGACAAAAGAGCTTTAAACGAACATTTTGAGTTTATATAATGAACCAAAAAAAGGAACAACAACAGACAATAGAAAACGGTTAAACAATTTCTAGGGGGGGGGAGTATATTATAAAAAGAAGTTGTTATATAAGAAAAGGGTCATGTTATTCCTAACTTTCAGGCTCATGTTCTTCGTGGAAATTTTTGTTGTTCTTAGGAAAGGAGAGAGTAACTACCCAGTTTTTCCTTGGAGGGCACCAAACCATGGGCGCCCATATGGGGGCGGGGAGGGGGGCTCCCCCTGGCTGAATAATGCGGCCTTTTATTTTTATATTTTTGTTTTGAGATTTAGACCAGGTAAGCCCCCCTCTAAAATTCAGCTTATGGACGCTCATGCCCCAAATCGGTATGGACGAAGATGTACCAAGCAAAAAGAAATTTCAGTCCGTGTTAAGAATCCAGTAGTCACGCGATAAGTGAAGTTTCGTTAATGCTAATGAAATAAAACAAAATAGGATGAAAATATAAGAGTACAGAAAGAAATTTGGACTATATATTTGTACATTAGGGAGGGGGGGGGGGTAAATCCTAGAATATATTAAGTACGTAACCTAACCTAGGTACCTGTTTTTGCCCCTTCAGCCCCAAAAAACTAAAGTTTAAATCTTTTGTCAAGGAGTTAGCAACACTTCATGAGGCAGAGTAAACCTGTTTTTTATGTAGCATCTCGGCCTTTCTCGATGTAGTCTTTCTGGCGTGACTACTGGATTCTTAACAAGTACCAAAATTTATAATAGAAAGGGGAGACATTCATAACCATTTTCCGGGTGGGAGCAAATGTCAAAAATATTTTCGGTTTTCTTCTGAGATGAGGGGAGGGGATGAATACTCATTCTTTTCTTCAAATCATGGCGACGCTTATTCATATCAGCATTAATTTGTCCAGTTGAAAATACAAATAGCTAAAATACCATTAACATGAGTGTGAAGATCTTTTAAATCATCTCTTTGGATTTAAAAATGAACCAAGAAAAAAAGTCTTACAGAAAAGGGGAAACATTATAAACATTTTAAACGTGGGATTAAATGTAAAAGAAAAGTAAAAAAAGTAAAGTAATTCCTAATTTTTAAAGAATTATGAACTTGTTGGAGATTTTTGGTTTTCTTGGGAGATGATGAAAAGGGATAAATACTCCATCTTTTCTTTGATGGCACGAAATCATACCAACTATGATTCATATCAGAAAATAGTCATCCAATCGAAAATACAAGTAGCGAAAACAACATCAAGATGAAGCAGAAGAATTTTTAAGTCAAGACTTTGGGCTTACGAAATGAACCAAGAAAAAAGGAAGTTATAAAAGAAAGGGGATACAACAACAACAATTTTCGGAGTAGAGGCAAATGTTTAAACACAAGTTTGTTCAACAGAAAAGTGTCACATCATTCCAAAATGTACAAAACCATTTTTCATATGTTAGGTCTTCCGAGGTCTTCTTGGATGATGAGGGGAGGGTATAAATACACGGTGGTATCTTTGAAGTCACAAAGATCGTGGTAACGATGATTTATATCAGTATCACGTTATCCAATCAAACAGTTCGTGTTAACGAACTGTAGCCTAAGCTAAGAGCGACCCGGCTCAATAGTAACCTAAACTCTAAAAATGGGGTTTTGATACCAGTAGATACATCAAAAGAATCGTATTTTTATACTGATTTCAAACATATAAGTTTCATCTAGTTTGATCTTTCCCATCAAAAGTTATGAGCCTGAAAACATTTGCTTTATTTTCGAAAAAAGGAGGAAACACCCCCTAAATGTGATAGAGTCTTAATGAAAATAAAACCATCAGATTCAGCGCAATAGAAAACCCTATTGTAGATGTTTTAAGCTCCTACCTGCAAAAATGTGGAATTTTGTGTTTGTTGCCAGAAGAAAGATTACGGATGCGTGTTTATTTTTTTCTCCCAGGGGTGATCGTATCGACCCAGTAGTCCTAGAATATCGCAAAAGGGCTCATTCAAACGGAAATTAAAAGTTCTAGTTCTCTTTTTAGTGACCAGAAAAATTGGAGGGCAGCTCGGCCCCCTCCCACACTCATTTTTCTCGAAGTCACCCAATCAAAGTTTTGAGATAGCCATTTTGTTCAGCACAGTCGAAAATCTATAAAATATTTCTTTGCGGATGACTCAATCCCTCACAGTTCCCGGGGGAGGGGCTGCAAGTTATGAACTTTGCCCATTGTTTACATATAGGCCTAGTATTTGTTATTGAGAAGTATACAGACGTTTTCAAGAGAGATTTTTATGGTGGGGGTGGGGTCGGAGGAGGGGGTTACGTGGAAAAATCTTTCCATGGAGGATGTTTTGTTGGGGCAAGGGACATTTCTATGAAGGGAGTGCCGGATTTCCCAGCATTATTTGAAAAAGGATCAGAAATTAAATTTAAAAAAAACAACTTTTTTCAACTGAAAGTAAGGAGCAATATTAAAACTTAAAACGAACAGAAATTATTACGTAGATGAGGGGGTTCTACCCCTAGTCAATGCCTTACTCTTTACGCTAAATTTTTTTTCAGTACTTTCTGAAGAGCGATTTATTCTAATTAAACGGCATTTGTGATTCAGGGGTCATTCTTAAAGAATTGAAACAAAATTTGAAATTTAGCGCAAAGAGCGAGGTATTGACTAGAGGGCTAACCCCCTAATATACGTAACAAAAATATAAGAATATAGAAGTTCGTTACATAAGTTAATTCATAAGTTACGTCAGATCAAAATTTCACGACAGCCATTTAGCCGAAAAAAAAAGTTAAATTAATGTGCAAATTTCGTTTTAATTATTCATGTACGGTGAGACAAAATCAAAGCTGCATTAATTCAAAAACTTTCAGAAATCAAATTAAAAAACAAGTTTTTTAACTGAGAGTAAGTAGTAACATTAAAACTTATAACAAACAGAAATTATTCCGTATATGAAAGGGGCTGTCCCCGCCTCAATGCCTCGCTCTTTACGCCAAAGTTTGACGCTGTCTATAACTTTATTTTTTAAAACAATAAAACACTTTAGCGTAAAGAGCGAGGCGTTGAGCACCCTTTCATATAGGCTACGGAATAAATTCTGTTCGTTTAAAATTTTTAATGTTGCTCCTTACTTCATTTTCAATGATGATTTGCATCACTAATAAGTTATCTCATCAACAACATAAATACCAAAATCCCTAAAGATAATGCTTCTATGAAAGATTTAAAATTTTTCCCTTCTCTCTTTCTTTCTTCCTCTCTCTCCATCTTTTATTTGTGTTGTCTTGTACTGTTTATAAGTTAGTGATTAAATAGGATGTCCATTCCCCCTCTTTTAAAAGCCAAGGAGTTTTTGTGGGGATCAGTTCATTATATTTGTTTCATGATTTTTTTATTTTTTTTTGAAAAATATATTTTATCATAATCCTAAAGATAATTTCTAAAAGTCAACATTTTAAGTTTTAAAAATGAAAAAGCATTAAAACTGAAGTCATAAGAGAAAAGAGGGGCAATGATAAATATTTTTCGGAGAGAGGGGCAAATGCCTGGAAAAAAGTTGTTTCCTGTAGAAAAGTATTAATTTGTTCCAAACTATTCAAATCCTACACCTCTACAATATTTTTGGTCTTCTAGTGGAGGGAAAGAGGAATGCCCATGCTTCTCATTAAGGACACTCGAATTATTCGGAAGGATTATTCATATTAGCGTCAAGTAATCCGGTCAAAAATAGAAATAGCAAAACGCTATCAAGATAAAGCAGAAAATGTTAACAAAATCAACATTTTTATTATATAGAAAAGAGCTAAAAAAAATTCTTCATAAATTCAAAACTTAAAGACGCAAATTCGTTAAAATTTTCCTACTTTTAGGCTTTAACTTGATTAAAATTATTTAATTTTAATAATTAATTTAATTTTAATTATCTAACTTATTTAAATTATTCAATTTATATTTAAAATTATTTAATAGAGTTACACTCACATACAACTCCATGATTCTGATTTTCAAACATACATCGAAAGACCAGGTAGACGGAGCAGGTCGCACAAATAAGCTCATTCCCCAATTTCAATTCCCAAAACAAATGGTACAATTAACAAATTATCATAAGTTATTTAACAAATTACCAATACTTAACAAATATTTGATGTGGTAAATGTTTATAAATGTAAAAAAAAAAAAATACATTTTACTACTAATGATTTATGATTATTCATTGGCGCATTTATTTAATTTACTTGATTATTTAATATTAATTATTTGTTTAACAATATTAAGAATTTCGCAAATTATTTAAATATTAGTTAATTGGAACAACAAATAACAGAATTAACACTGTTGCCACCTAAAACGTTATAGAAATGACTAAGGGACCTTGTACAGTCCTAAAGACGTGATGCCCTTGCAAATCCCTTTACAAAGTAACAAGCGATAGTGGCGATTCTCAAAGAGAAAACCCAGTTAACACCTTAAAACACTCTCAAAATGACTGAAGGGACCTCGGACAGCCTTCAAGACATGGCACCCTTGCAATGCCCTTTACAAATGCTCAATCGGAGTTATAAAGTCAGTTTCACAAAAAACTGGAACAATTGTTTAAAACATTAAATTGTATCAAATATTAAAACTATCAGTTTTAACGCGTTTCTATGTTACAAATTCAGTAATTAGTGAGTTAGGCTAGAGGGGAAAGAGCCGGGGTACTGAGGAGGGTGACAGCCTATATTATTTACTGTTTCTTTTAGGAGAAAATGTGCATTTTTCTAAATCCATTTTTAGTCCCTTTATTATTTTTATAAAGTGTCAAACAATTAGTGAACGAAATTCACTACCCAATGAGTATACACCCAATATAAAGCTACGGGCTCTTTAAAACCCTGAAAAGGATTTTTGATGCCAATAACTCAATGGCTATCTTTAATTCAGAACTAATTTTTTCAGTGAGATATTTTAGCAAAATTTTACAAATTATCATTCTACATTACAAAACGACCAGAGACGACAGTTCATCGGGGCATGATGCTTTTGCTCTTTAAAAAAGGAAAACTTCTAACCTCTCAACGTATTTTAGACTTTTTAAAGATATTCTACTTCCATTGCCACTAGTTAGATCCCTCATACAGGTTCATTTATGAAACGAACTTTTTGTTATGTGCTTTTACTTCTAGTTTCTAGACTAAACCTCTTTTTTAATTTCTCATCGTTTTTTTTCTTTAAAGATAATCTACTTCCATTACCAAACGTTAGATCCCTGATCCAGGTGTACTTATGAAACGCTCTTTTTGTTATTTGCTTTTACTTCTAGTTTCTAGACTAAACCTCTTTTTTAACCTCTCAACGTCTTTTAGCCTCTTTAAAGATAACCAACTTCCATTGCCAAACGTTAGATCTCTGATCCAGGTGTACTTATGAAACGCTCTCTTTGTTATACGCTTTTACTTCTAGTTTCAAGGCTAAAACTCTTTTTTAACTTCTCAACGTTTTTTTAGCCACTTTGAAGATAATCTACATCCATTGCCAAACGTTAGATCTCTGATCCAGGTGTACTTATGAAACGTTCTTTTTGTTATGCGCTTTTACTTATAGTTTCAAGGCTAAACCTCTTTTTTAACTTCTCAACGTTTTTTTAGCCACTTTGAAGATAATCTACATTCAATGCCAAACGTTAGATCTCTGATTCAGGTGTATTTATAGACGCTCTCTTTGTTATGCGCTTTTACTTTTAGTTTCAAGGCTAAACCTCTTTTTTAATTTCTCAACGTGTTTTTAGCCTCTTTAAAGTAATCTATTTCCATTACCACGGATTAGATCTGCTATTCAGAAGTATCTCCAAACAGTATTTTGGAATGAAGTTTAGCCTCTAGTTTCTGCTCTAAGCCTCTTTTTAATCTCTCAAGGTATTTTCAACCTATTTAAAATTAATATACTTTCATGTTCGTAAATTAGATCCAGCAAATAAGCATACTTCAAAACTAGATGGCAGTACGTTACATAAAAAAGCGAAATTAAGTCATTCCGCTTATTATTCAAGAGTTAAAATATTTAAAAGATTTAAATAAATATAGCATTTTATTCTATGCATAATGTTATAGTTATAAGCATCTATTAGTGTGAATAAAAACCGCCAGACGTATTTGAGATTTGATTAGAATATTTTCTTCATTCTGGAATAGATAATCTGAGTTTTAATGTGCTTTGTTTAAGAAATTAAAAACCATAAATATTACAAATTGTCATAGGTCATGCCATTCTCTGGGGGTCTGTTAGGATCCCTGAATCCTCCGACCGATTTGAAGAATTCTGTGCACGTTTTTTTTTGTTTTTTTATAGATCGGGCTCGTCATTCATTTTTTCAATGAATAACTTAAATTTTGGCTGCTGAGGGGAAATTCGGCTCCCGTCGGAGCACCCGTCGGAGCTCCCGATCAAGGTTAATGCAATGGGGCTCCAGTTCCAGGAAAACGGACAAATTTCTGCAACCTATACCTGCTCTGGGATTGGCTAAAAAGGACCCCTGGAGTCCGTCTCAAAGCTTACTTTGAGGTTCTCTCAATGCCCAGACCACTGTGTATAAATTCATATACAGTGGCCCAGACCACAACAGTAGATGTTTTGTTTTTGGTACATCTTAAGGATAGGATTTCTGCTGGTGTATGAGGACAATTAATAGACGCAATGGAGCCAATTTGTACAAGATTAGTGCTATTCCTCTATCTATTGTTATTTTTCTGAATTCCTTAATTATTTCTTAGTTTTATTATTTTTTAATGACTAAATGATTTTACGATTTTACATTTTTGCTATTAATATTTCACGACTAATCAATTTATATTTTTGCCTTTACTCCTTTTTCCCTAAACTTGGACCAAAAATTGCAATCACTTGATTAGAACCGAGGCTGATCAAACGACAAACAAGTATGCAATAGCAGGATTAGAATTAGCCACCAACAGCTGTATGAGAAAAGAAAAGAAAGAAAATGGGTGAAAAAGGAGCAACGGAAAAAATCACCCCCCCCCCTATTTTATGCAAGATCCTCCATTGTACAAGGATAATCTAAATAATATAACTACTCAAAAATAAAAACTCACTCAATTTTAAATCAAGGCTAAAAAATAGAATCCATTGAAAGGGCTCTTTTTTCGGTCACTGTTATTAGTAGCAAAAAATTGAATCGGTGCTATTAGAACATATGTCTGCAAGAAAGAAAGGTTGAACTAGATTTAAATTGAAGACTGAAAAAAACAATCTAACAAAAAAAGTTACCTTATTTGATTCTTTTAATCTTAAAGTAATTTCCCTTTGATTTTAACATCTGATATGTCAGTCAGTTTCAAATTGTGACAACCTGAGGGAGTTACAGTAATGAATGTTGGGGGGAGGGGCACCGATGCAAATTTGGCTCACCAACAGTACCCCCCCCCCTCTACCAACCCTATGATTCGTGCAGCTTTCGACCGTTGTTGGGGGGGGGCTACTACTCCCAGGATCCGCCCCTGACCAGAGGCAAGGATGTAGACCAGTGGTTCCTAACCGATTTCCGGCCAAGCCCCACATAGGCATTTCTGAAATCCGGATGCCCCCCTCGTTATATTTAAATTTTGTTGTTAGAAATTATGTGCTCACCTGGAGGAAGCTTAAAATGCTGTTAACTTGTTTTTTTTTTCAAACCGTTATGAATGTGACGTCATTCACACGAAAAATGTTTTCAAAATTATTGCTATAAAGTACAGTCAGCCAAGGGTGCATATTCTGCTCACGACCCACCATATATTGCCATGCTCAACCAATGGGGCATGTGCCCCACGTTAGGGAATCACGGATCTAGACACAAAACTCTAAACGAATGTTTCCAAAAAAATCACTACATGGACCCTTTTGCATGTTTTAAAGATGGCGATAGAGGTACTATTTAAATTTGCCATGGTTCGTAGCCAAATTTCATGATTCCGTGCTTTTAATTGCTTATTTCCGCGGAACACCAACAATGGTTTCCATTCAATGGAATTAAATTTTCGTACGGGAAATTTTGGTCAGAAAAATATGGGCAAAAGTGTTATTAGATTTATTTTGTTGTTTCTCTTATTAGTATTTTTGTCTGTAGAGAAAATTAGAATTGAGATTTAGTGAAAACTATACAGAAACAAAAAAAGAAAACATACATTAAATCCTGTAAGTATGAACAACCGGTAAAACCCCAAGTGATGATGGTGGATATAGGACTTGAATAATTATCAGATAATCGAAAAGTCTTGCAATCTGTTAGCATTTAGGCAGCTAACATGGATTGTGGCAATCAATGGTAACACGAAAAAAGGCCCAATATTCGGTTGTACCTCGCTACAAACACGTTGGAAAATCTTTACAGGCGGTATGGAAGAAAAAACGCAAAGAACTTGCCAAAATACATGCGCACTGTAGTATTATGACCATTTCCAGGTTATCTTTCAGGGTGGGTAGGGGATGGTGCCAAAAAAATTTTGTTCAGTGGGGGGTGGGGTACCAAATGAATTTTTCGCGGGATTTAAGGTTTTATACCAGTATTTGTAAGCCTAAATTACGTGTAGGAGAAATTTGATAGTTTAGGAGCAGCCGGGCAACAAGCGAGAAGAAACGCATATAGAACGTCAAAGATGCTATTCAAAACCAGGTTTCCGCGAGCTAGTGAGTTGTTGTTCACTTCGAGGAAACTATTTAATCTTTAATTTTTTGGGGTTGAATGGGCAAAAAAAGGTACCTAGGTTAGGTTATGTATTCAATACATGCTATGATTTACCCCCACCTCCCTAATGAGCAAATATACAGCCCAAATTTGTTTCTAAACTATTATATTTTCACCATACTTTGATTTATTTCATTAGGATTGACCAAACTTAACTTATCGCGTGTTGCCCGCTACTACTAAAGTACCAGAAATTTTTGGGTAGGGTGGGGATTCAAGCCCGGTAGCCCTTGCCGTGGATACAGCCTTGTGCAGTCTATCCTAAAGAAACATATCGTTAACAAAGAAACAGTGCAAATTAACACGTCAGTGGTACGGATTGAGAAAAAAAAGAGAAGAAGAATGACTATTAATAAAATAAAAACTAATAATATAATAAATTAATTATAATAAATTAATTACAATAAATCGATAAAATAAAAATAAAATAAAAACTATGGCTGTAGAGAAATAAATTCCTCGTAATTTTCCGGGCTATGCATGTACGTGTGAAAACCTTTGGTCCAGCATGAAATCGAATCATTTTACGATCATTCATATCATTCCTTGTACTTTCTATATAATTTGCCAGATTTTGGCATTTTTTCTAAAGTCCCTACCCTCTGAAAATATCCATTCCTGCGTATTGGTTAAGGCTACCACTTTTCTGAGCTTTTTCATTTGTTTTTCAAGGTTTTCCTAGGTATGATCATTTCTAGTAATAGAATATTATTCCTTATCTTTTGTGTATTATTAGTGCTTGTAATACTATCATAATTTGAGCTAGTTAGAGTTTCATTGTTAGAAAATCTAAAAAAAAACATTGAAAACCAGATCAACATAGATGATAAAACAAAACCTAATCTCTGTTAATCTTTATGATTGCAAACAGAATAAAACAAATAATTACACCATTCCATTAGACCTAGGAAAACCCTAGAAATGACCTGGGTTTAAAAACTCAGATCTGAGTAATCTGACATAGTAAGGATTGACAATAAAATAAACAGAAGTACAGAATTATTGGAATTAAATGAAATTATAGAAGTAATAGCTATGCAACTTCTCATGCAATTTAATCAGGAAAGTCTGTTAAAACAATATAAGGTAAGTCGTATTACGAAACAAGAACTGCAAACGGTAGGTAAGAGAAAAATTAAGCTATATGTTCCACTTGACTTTTTTTTTCCAAAAAAGCCAACAAATACCAAATACCAAAAAAAGCATTCTTAAGTGAAAAAAAGGCATTCTTCAAATCTGAGGAAGGAAATCAGGAAGAAAAACACCCCTTGTCCTTCCCTCCTTCAATTGACATCCCTGAGGTGAATAAGGGCAAGCTTCCCTGTAAAAAATTCCCAACAGCAATCCATCTATTTATCTATTTTAGGCAATTGGATTTCTTAGAAACAAAACCAAAACTTAGCACTCAACCTCTCCCTTTTCGGAAAATTTTCTTTTTAGTCTTTTAAATACTACTACTACTAACTCACTGCAGCATCAAGCCCCCTGAGGTCAACAAAGCTGCACACGCTCCTTCTTCATACAAATCTATTCAAAGCCTCCCTCTTTCATCCTCCCAAGAAGTTCCTATTTTCCTTAAACCTTCCTTACGAGATCCTCCCACCCCATTCGGGAACGACCTGCTTTTCATTTGGCCCTAGACGGTTAACCAACAATGACAATCTTTGGCAATCTGTCATCCGCAGAACATGTCCTAGCCATCTCATCCTTTTTCCCATTACAGCACTAGAAAACGGGATTGAACCACGGATTTTGTACAGCTTATTGTTCGAGATACGGTATGTCAGTCGGGTACTCAAAATAATCCGTAGGCAATTTCTCTGGAAAATATCCAACAAATCCTCGTTCGTTTTTTGGAGCGCCCACGCTTCAGAATCTCACTTAACCACGGTCATCAATGTAGCTTCCAGAATTCTAATCTCAGTTCGCAGACTTATCTTCGTATTCTTCCGAACTTTTTCTTCAACTGTGAAAAAAACCCATGAGCCTTTACTGTTCTACTTTTAGCATCTTCACTGCACCCACCGCCTTTACTAATAATACTACCTAGGTAAGTAAAGTTGTCCACTTGATCGATCGTATCGTTACCCGACATCACTTTTTCATCTTCACCTATTCCTAGCCTTAGCGACTTAGTCTTCTTAACATTAATTTTCAAACCTGTTCTAGCACACTGAAATCGCAAAACCTCTAAAAGTTCATTCATTTTGCTCACAGTTTAATCCAAGATGCTTAGATCATCAGCATAATCCAAGTCCAGGAAGTCTTTCCTCCCCGTTTGATTCCGTGTTCTCCCATTGTCTTTCCTGTGCTCCTTAAGACCAAGTCCATCAAAATGATCCATATAAAGGCGGAAAGAACACAGTCCTGCTTAACTCCTGATTTAATATGAAACCAGCTACCAAGCACTAATCCCTTTAATGTATTAATCTGGTGTACCATACAAAGATAAGACCTTCGCTAAAGATCTTCTATCAGCTGAACCAAATACTTACTCATAATCTATAAAACTGAGGACTAAAGGCGTTTGATGACTCAGGCACTTCCCAATTATTAATATAACCATCGAAATTTGCTCGATGCATCCTCTACCCTTCCTAAAATCACACTATTCTTCTATGAAAGCTTTACCTTCAGCCTCTCCAAGTCTGAAAGGAATCATCATACTAAGTAATTTGCTTCCTACAGAAACCAAGTTAATGTCTTAATAATTACTCCACTCACTCTTATCACATTTTTTATGGAGGGATTTAATTAGAATTTTTCTAGAATCACTAGGTACTTCCCCTTTCATATTCATAATCTTCAGTAATTAACTTTTCGAACTCCTACAACAAAATGTTTAGGGATCGTGCAACACTGGACTACTGAAGAGCATGATTTCCGAAACCTGAGATAAGAGTTCCGTATCTCTTCTAGAGTTTTAGGAAATATTTCACGAAAAGCTAATTCTGATTGTTGTGTGGTTTTTTAGCTTGATCAAATATTTTGAAATATCACATAAATATAAAGCTTCAAAAAAAAAGTCGACTGGAACAAGTCCAGCTGCATTCTTTTTCAAGGGGGGTATGATTTTCTCCAAATCTTGTCACTTGCACGTCTAGCAGAAGTTGTTATCTGACCTTAATAAAACTATATGAGAAGAAAGAACTAGTGTCTCAATTTAGGCATTTTGGGATTGGGACCGGATCAGACCCTATGAGGAGAAATTCTTGTCTTGCAGACCCTTAAATACTTGCAATCTCAACGTCTAAGAAAAGGGACTTGTCCGGTCTCAAATGAAATTGCTGGGATTCAAGAACAGGTTTCCTCGTTGTTTCATTTTTAGGGGGTAGGCTAATCCTAACTCTTCAGAAAAAATAAGAGGCCGTAAATTATTGTCACTAAGATATCATCCCTAGAGAATATGTTCTAGGATCTCAAAAAATTAGTGGAACATAAAGGTATTCTAATTGCACCAGTATCCTTATTGAGCAAGAGAATAAGGTATCTAAATAATCATTATGATTACATTTGCGAGAAGGAGACGCTGGATCCTAGCCAAACTTGGTGCAAAGCAAAAATCAATCTGCAAGTGGAATCTGTCGAGTATTTAGTCAAATTATGGTCTCTGCAGGGGTAGGCGGAGGGGTTACAGAAATTCTTGTTATCAGGAACCAACCAGAAAAGGTTGGCAGATCGTGCTTAAAATTACTGAAAAGCAAGGGTATGTCCTAGTTGTATAATGTTTGGGAATATACGTCCCCGATACAACCTTCCTTGGGCGAGAAAAAGGGGGGGGGGATCCTTGAAATCACAATATCTTGATTATAGATGGTGTCATCAGATCTCAAACTTGGTGGGGAGTAATAGCCTATATGCTAATTATGTGTGTCAGGAGTTTAAGTCAGGTTCAATCTCTATGGGGGCAGGGGATTAGGGTCCTAAAAGATCGGCATGATCACACCTACGATAAGGAAACGACGGATCATGACTAAACTTGGTAGGAAATAAGAACTAGGGTTCCAGTTGTGTGTTTTGAGTATCGGGTCACAATTCGACCTCCATCCCTTGCCATAGGGACATCTACTAGAAGGGGTTGTCAGATCTCAGCCAAACTTAGTCATAAATAATGTATAATGTGTTAGCTCTACTATTTTGGAGTCATGAACAGATCCAACCTGTGTCAGGAAGGAGAAAGGGTTAAATTCTTGTTGCTTATGAGGTGGTTTCCAGGCGCAAACCGACTGTTACAAAGAGGAGGGGTTCCTGGTCTGACAAGAACATCTATCGTGTTGTCAGATATGATTTTAGTCTAAAGTGAGAGTAAGTATCCTAGTCTTCCAATTTGGAAGTACATGCTCTAAGAGGAGGAGAAGGAGGAAGTACCTTATTTTTTGTTATCGCGACATCTTCCAGAACGGGTTATCAGATATAAATCATAGCCTACTAGGTGAGGAGCAAAAGATCATCAATTACAGTTCCATATACTTATTGAAGAATAATAAACAATTAAGTTTTGTTTAAAAGAGTGATTCCAAACATGAGTCTTAAACATCACCAGATGGGCAATTAAATTTCTAGGAGGACGGGAGCTTTAAGAATATCTAGGGCAATCTAAGGGTTTGTCTTTAAATTAGGACAGTTTAAGAGCTTGTTAGCTTTCTCCGGGTTGAAAATAAGAATTCTTTAAGGTCTTAACAACAAGAATTATAAATCACTACAAGATGGACTGAAGAGAATACAGATGAAAGAGCGAAGTGTGCCAAAAAAGAAAGTACAAGTCCCTTTAAAAATACCCCACCGCAAAACACGTTTTTGTTTTAGGCTCTTTGTCCTTTATTTTTTTTTTAGTTTTAAGCTTTTATTTTCAGCTTTTTATTTGTTAGTTATTTTAGTTTTTCCAGGCTTTATTTTAGTATTTGTCCCCTCTCTGACCGAGCTTGTTGAAAGTCGTAAAAGAAACCTTCTAACTATGATATCATATCTTCTAAGGTAATTCAAAAGGCGTCATAGGCCAAATGATAACTCACCCAATGAAGCAAAATACGCCCCATCAATTGGTCAAACCCGCTTACCAGGTCTTATGAGTTGATTAAAATTTTATCCTTTATCCCAATCTATTTAAAGCCTCTCTCTTTACACCCTCCCAAGAAGTTCAATTTCCCTTACATCCTTCCATACGCCCTCCTCCATCCATTTAAGGGGACAACCTGCTCTCTCTCTCTCTCTCTTGTCTCTCTCTCCCCATTGGCGCCCATAAGCTGAATTTTAGGGGGGAGGGGGCTTACCTGGTCTAATCGACAGTTCAAATGCTGAATAACAGAAATCTATATATATATATATATATATATATATATATATATATATATATATATATATATATATATATATATATATATATATATATATATATATATATATATATATATATATATATATATATATATATATATATATATATATATATATATATATATATATATATATATATATACATATATATATATATATATATATATATATATATATATATATATATATATATATATATATATATATATATATATATATATATATATATATATATATATATATATATATATATATATATATATATATATATATATATATATATATATATATATATCATTTCCTCTTGCTTCATTAGTCTCGTTTAAAGTCTAGTCTATGCTAGATTTTGCTTCTTTTTTTTCTTTCTTTTTGCTTATCAGACCATGAATCCTTATATAGTACAATTGACGTGCAGCCCATCCATGAAGCGATAACTTAAGTTCAGACTGCCAGCCAAAAATAGCAAGAGTTAGTCAACATTTTTATTACCTTGAGTTAACACGGAAAAATGACTTTTTAGTAGACAAAAGAAAAACACAAGAACTAAATTTTACATCAAAGAACTTACAACTAGAACTTTGAAATAAACTAGAGTTAAAATGAAAAAAACTGATTTTTTTTGCTGAGTATGACATTAAATGCAGTTGCAGGGACATTTTTCTAAACAATTTAAGTCCAATACATTCTAAGATCACACTGGCAATAGATGATGTAAACAAGAGAAGAAAACAAATAATTAGATAGCCGAAAAACGAAGATAATATCAGACAGTGGATAGAAAAGAAACGAAAAGGAAAAGAGCAGATATTTCGGCAAGGAGCTCCGCCAAGCCGTCTTCAATGCTAAAAAAAGAATAAAACCTTTTGAAGTAAAATCAAACAGTGCAGAAGAAACACTGAATCAAACAAATTAAAACCAAGCTAGAATACTTCAAAAGGTTGGATTTTTCTTCTTTTTTTGAGCGCTGAAGACGGCTTGGCGGAGCAAATCAAGTCAAAAACAAAATTAACCAAAGTTATTAGAAATGTGTGATTTAGTAGGGGAAATAAAGTTATCAGTAAGTCAATAATGCTTGGTCCATCCAAGGGGCTACCAAACGAAACACAATCACGAATTACGCTGTGAAAGATCTGACGGAAACAGTTTGCCTCTCCGGAATCAATTGATTTGCTTATTTTGAGTGAGAAAAACTACGATGTAGGTATATTTTAATTAGATATTTAATATGTAGAGTTGGTTAGGGGTTAGGTTAGGTTAGGTATTTAATATGATGTGTTCTGCGCGGTCTGCTTTCCACAATTCTTTGTCGTAGTTTCCATAATTTTGCTTCTACAGTATCATATTACAATCACGTTTTGGAAGGCCTATATTTCATTAGGATTAACCTAACTTCACTTCTAGGGTGTGTTTCGTTTAACAGACAAGTACCAATTATCAAATAAATTTTCGGAAAATAAAGTGTTTTCAGCGTTTTTACGACCTTTTTTAAGCCCAAATCTTCGGGCTAAACCGCACAGCTTATTAGAATTCACATATTTGCACACATCGTGGATTCGCATCATGAAAGTGATAAGCAGAAGGAATTTGAAGCGAAGGATTTTTTTTTCGAATCCGCAGCAGAAAAATCACCCAAAAAAAGAATCTTTTTTTTAATTCCAAAACGGTACTTACTTAAAAAACATGCCTCGTACTTCCCAATAGCCAATAATATCTGTAAGCAATGGGCAAAGTTCATAACTTGTAGCCCTTCCCCAGGGGGCTGTGAGGGGTCAAGTCATCCTCAAAGGCATAGTTAATAGGTCTTTCGACCATGCCGAAGATAGTGGGTATCTTAAAATTTTGATCGGACATTTTTGGGGAAAAGGAGGAAATATTTTAATATATATATATATATATATATATATATATATATATATATATATATATATATATATATATATATATATATATATATATATATATATATATATATATATATATATATATATATATATATATATATATATATATATATATATATATATATAT